>NC_045967.1:47757879-48030379 GCF_010909765.2 Amblyraja radiata | reverse complement strand
AACTTCACAGTGAATGGTAGGCTACTGGAGAATGGTGTCGAGCAGAAGGATCTGGGAGTGCATGTACATGGCTGCCTGAAAGTGGCATCACCAGTAGATTGGGTGGCCAAGTAGGCTTTCGGTACATCGGCCTTCATCAGTCAGGGTATTGAATATAGAAGTTAGAGTCATAGTCATAGAGTGATACAGTGTGGAAACAGGCCCTTCGGACCAATTTGACCACACCGGCCAACATGTCCCAACTAAATTAGTCCCAGCTGCCTGCTCTAGTTCCATATCCCTCCAAAACTGTCCTATCCATGTACCTGTCTATCTGTTTCTTAAATGTTGGGATAGTCCCAGACTCAACTAGTTCTGGCAGCTTGTTCCATACACCCGCCACCCTTGGTGTGAAAAAGTTACTCCTCAGATTGCTATTCAATCTTTTCCCCCTCTGTGTGTCTATCCGATGGACCATCACAGGAATCAGTCTGTTACTGATGTGTTGAGGCATGACTTCGAGTGACTGACCAAGCCTCCCTTCCAGTGTGCAGTGCCTTTGTGGCTGGGAGGTCTTACTTTTAATGGAAAATCTCTCTAGCCATAAAGAGGAGAAGTTGCAGCTCTCGCTTTGATCTTCCGCCCCCATGGCAAAGCAATTCGAGCTTAGCTCCCTTCCTATCGCCAGTCTGGGAGCTTTGTCAGCTGCTTGCTACAATTTTTAATATATTGCAAAAGTCAATCCCGAACTACTACATTCCAGTTTCCAAGTTCAATCTCAATGGTTGAAATAGGATAACTTCACTTCAGTAGGATTACAAGTGTGAAGTAGTTTAGTTAAAATTACATATTCACAATGTGATTACATTTAAGGCATGAACATAAACATTAACAAATACCCATTTACTGTTCAAAAAAATTAACTGCATATTGAAATGTAATGATAAATGTAAAGAGATAGATTCACCAACACTCTTAGTGAATGATTGACCTAACTGAATAGTTATTTACGATTGGTATTTCTCAAGTCTCTCTCTCTCTCTCCCTCCCTCCCTCCCTCCCTCCCTCCCTCCCTCCCTCCCTCCCTCCCTCTCTCTCTCTCTCTCTCATCTCTCTCTCTCTCTCTCTCATCTCTCTCTCTCTCTCCCTCTCTCTCTCTCTCTCTCTCCTCTCTCTCCGTCTCTCTCTCTCTCTCTCTCTCTCTCTCTCCTCTCTCTTTCTCTCTCTCACCCTCTCTCTCTCTCCTCCTCTCTTTCCCCCTCTCTCTCTCTCTCCCTCTTTCTTTCTTGCTCACTTGCCCTCCCCTCCCCGTCTCTCTCTCCCCTTTCTCCCCCTCTTTCCCTCTCTTTCCATCCTTCCCTCCCTCTCTACCTCCCTGCCTCTCTTTCTCTTTCTCTCTCTCTCTCTCTTCTCACTTGCTTGCTCTCCCCCCCCCCCCCTCTCTCTCACTCTATCCCTCTGTCTCTCTTTCCTTCTCTCTCCCTCTCGCTCATTCCCTCCCTGCATCTGCCTCTTTCTCTCTCTCTCCCTCTCTCTCATTCTCTCTCTGTTGGACAAAATGAAGAAAACTCGCTATTAATAGAACTGAACAAGCTGGAAGTGTTCAGCTGGTTAGGTAGCATCCATCAAGAGGGGAAAAAAAATAGTGTTTCAAGCTTATAAATGTTCACCAGAGACTCATCAAGCTAACATGCTATCTCTGTCTCCATCACTATCGATGCTACCTAGCATGAGGCATATTTCCAGTGTTCGCTTTTTTTCCTATTTTGCTTTTGGGTTGACAGGACTAAGGATTCTGGAGAGTTTATCTGAGGGAATATCAGGTCATTTAAGGATTTGCAACTTCCAAAATCTTCAGAAGCTTGATATGGAAACTTGAAAGAAGACTGACTATTTATTTTTGTGGTCAGGTACTGGACTGGATGAGAAAATCAACAAAGCAAAAGCAATTTAACTTCAAGCATCACAGTCTTAAAGCATATTTCTCTTCAATAATTTTACTATGTTCTGAAATATAAATTAGATTAAATACGTTCCACTGCATATAAATTATAAATACATTATAACCGGATAAAAGAGTGGTGAATTTTTCATTGCACATGTTACAGTTCCACAGAAACTAGAGAATAGTAAAACTTTTTTCTTAATTAATAGAGTCATAGAGTCACACAGTATGGAACTTGCCCACCTTCGGCCCAACTTGCCCATGCTGACCAACATGACCCGTCTACTTTTATCCCACCTGCCCGCATGTGGCCCATATTCCTCAAAGACGTTCCTATCCACATGTCTTTTAAATGTTGTTATAGTACCTGCCTCAACCAATTCTTCTGGGAGCTTGTTCATCAAATGCAGCATCACCAATATCTTGTATAACTGTAAGGGCGGCACGGTGGCGCAGCGGTAGAGTTACTGCCATACAGCGTTTGCAGCGCCGGAGATCCGGGTTCGATCCCGACTATGGGTGCTGTCTGTATGGAGTTTGTTTGTATGTTCTTCCCGTGACCATGTGGGTTTTCTCCGATATCTTCGGTTTCCTCTCACATTCCATAGACCTACAGGTATGCAGGTTAATTGGCTTGGTGTATGTTTAAAGTGTCCCTAGTGTGTGTAGGATAGTGTTCATGTGCGGGGATCATGGTTGGCATCGGTGGGGCGAAGGGCCTGTTTCTACACTGTATCTCTAAACTAAAATAAACATCCCAAATTAATATAGAGGTTGGGAGGTCATGTTGCAGTAATATAAGACATAGGTGAGACCACATTTAGAATATTGTGTTCAGTTCTGAGCACCATGTTATAGGAAAGATATTGTCAAGCTTGAAAGGGTTTAGAGAAGATTTACGAGGATGTTGCCAGGACGAGAGGGTTGAGTAGGCTGAGTCTCAATTCCTTGGAGCGCAGGAGGATGAGGGGTGATCTTATATAGGTGTATAAAATCATGAGAGGAATAGATTGGGTAGATGCACCGTCTCTTGCCCAGAGTAAGGGAATCAAGGACAAGAGGACAGGTTTAAGGTGAGGGGGGTGAGAGATTTAATAGGAATCTAAGGGGTAACTTTTTCATACAAAGGGTGGTAGGTGTATGGAGTGAGCTGCCAGAGATGATAGTTGAAACAGGCACTGTCTCAATGTTCAAGAAACATTTAGACAGGTACATGGATTGGACTGGGTTAGAGGGATATGGGCCAAATGCAGGCAGGTGGGACTACTGTAGATAGGACATGTTGTCCGGTGTGGGCAGGTTGGTCCAAGGGGCTGGTTTCCACACTGTATGACTCTATGATACACTGGGTTCAGTGGGGAGAGAGAAAGGGAAGAATGGCAGCTATTAAGGTTATTGTAATCTGTCAGCCCCACGTACAGATATTACGTCACTGAATGCGGAAGTCTGGTCTTTTGTCATTTATTAACATCTCCAGGCAGCACAGCTGAGGGACATTCAATTACCGGACCATTATAAACACAAGTCGGCCGAGGCAGATACTAGTCCTCCACTGCTTGAGTTGTGACTTTCACAAGTACTTCACTCAGCAACCTTATGGATCATGGAGAAGAAATACCTCAGTTTTGCAATCAGAGTTGTAGAGTCATACAGCATGGAAACAAGGCCACTCGGCCCATCGTGCCCACGCCAGCCAACGTCCCATCTACACTAGTGCCACCTGCCTTCATTTGCCCCATATTCCTCTAAACCTGTCCTATCCATCTACCTGTCTAAATGTTTCTTAAACCTTTCTTAAAAAAAGTTGTCCCTCAGGTTCCTATTAAATATCACCCCCCCCCACCCATCACCTCTCCCCCCCACCCCCACTCACCTTAAAAATTCCCAGCTTTCTGCTGTAATATCTCCCTGATTTCATCCCTCCATGTCCAGAATTTTTAATGTACATTTGATAATATATTTATTTCTGGTATAGTACAGTACATTTTGCATGTGCTAGAATGTAATTGAAGAACTTAAATTGTGTGTGCCATAAAAAAAGTAGACAACCACAGAAGAAATAAAATGAAAAATGAGTGGACAGGTTCCCTGACATTTAAACAAGCCATATTTCTTTATCGGTGTAATGTAGACTTTAGATCCTGGTTGGGCTGGAATGTTCTGAAGAAGGGTTGCGACCCAAAACATCATCAACAGGTGGGACTAGTGTAGATGGGACATGTTGGCCGGTGTGGGCACGATGGGCCGAGGGGCCTTGTTTCCACCCTGTATGATTCGCGCCCTCCAGAAATGCTGCCTGACCTGCTGAGTTACTCCAGCACTTTGTGTTCTTCCTCATCATTAAAGCTCGGATTGGAGTCAGAGGCTGCATTCTGGCCCAAAGTATTTTCTCGCGTTTTATTCAAATCAATAGCCGCTGTGCACAATCCAATTTATCTGAATTGTAATTATATTTGTGAAAACTTTTGATGGAGCCAATTGTTTGGACTGGGGTTGTCAAAGCAATTAATGAGCAGCACACCTATATTTTTTCTGCCATTACATGATTAACATTTGGGATCAATGCAAGTAATTTCTATTAAGCATGTTGCTAGGAGATGCCTATTCTCACCTCTATTATTGTTTCAAATTAAATGTGGCGCTGCACCTACTTATTTCTTAAAAGTTTAATGGAACAATAGATTTTAAATGCTTGGAACTTCCTAAATTTATTTTAAAGCATTTGTTCCAATTATCTCTTGCGAATAAATCAGTGGATCATTCTATCTGCCCTCTCAAGATGGGTACTGATTACAAATTTCAGTTTTATAGTATTTTAATCAAACACGTAAGTCATTCCATTGGGCAACCTTTTAATATCCTTACAGATAGGGATTACCAATTATATGGCTCCAATAAATGGAAAACTCAAGTAGTGCATGCATTTATACGGGCCAGAAGTCAGTGTAATGTATTCTTGGAGGGGAAGGAAAATGTTGCAATCATTTTCTTTTCATTGTGTCAACTCTGCCTGTTAACTCTGCATTCACTAACTTGAATGCCTGAAGGTAGATTCCCCATTACAAGTGCAGATTACTCCTTAATGGATAGAAATTATGCCTCAAGTGGAAAAAATATGTTAACTCACAATTTAGCATGTGCACCTCATTATCATAATTTTTAGTTTTAGATACACAGCTCGGAAACAGGCCTCTCGGCCCATCGAATCAGCACTGACCAGCGATCCCCATACATTAACACTACCCTACACACACTATGGACAATTTACACTTATACCTAGCCAATTAACCTACAAACCTGTACGTCTTTGGAGTGTGGGAGGAAACCGAAGATCTCGGAGAAAACCCTCGCGGGGAGAATGTACAAACTCCGTACAGACAGCACACGTTGTCTCCGGCGCCGCAAGCGCTTTAAGGCAGCAACTCTACCACTGCGGCAACGTGCCGCCCATCTATATTACTAAAAGTCTGTTCTTGACCGGTTTTGGCCATCTGTGCTACGATTTCCGAGAGAACGCCACCACCTACGGCTGTCATTTTTGGCCACCTCGCTCAGAGCCCCCCTCCGCTGCATGTGTGCCAAGGATTGTTCCCGTCGATTAAAAATGACAGAGATATTAATGTTTTTACAAAATTCCCCATTCTCTCTGCTGCCCCCGCTGGCGGCAGAGGGGAGGGACTATAAAGCCAGGAAGTGGTGTGCCACACAGTCTCTTAAAAGCTGGAGGAAGGCAGAGGGTCACGTTTCTCTGAGCTGTGAATAACACTGAACACATGTCTACTCAAATGTAAGTGCCCTTAGTGGTTCTAAAATGCTTGCAGAATGTATCTATTGGTTATAAACTTGTAAAAATGTGTCTATTGGTTCTAAAGCTTACAAAACAAATGTCTATTGGTTCTAAAGCTTTCAAAAAATGTCTATTGGTTCTAAATCTTGCAAAAAGTGTCTCTATTGGTTCTAAAGCTTGCAAAAAAATGTCTATTGGTTCTAAAGCTTGAAAAAAAATGTCTCTATTGGTTCTAAATCTTGCAAAAAATGTCTATTGGTTCTAAATCTTGCAAAAAAATGTCTATTGGTTCTAAATCTTGCAAAAAAATGTCTATTGGTTCTAAAGCTTGCAACAAAATGTCTATTGGTTCTAAAGCTTGCAAAAAAATGTCTATTGTTTCTAAAGCTTGCAAAAAAAGTCTCTATTGGTTCTAAAGCTTGCAAAAAAATGTCTCTATTGGTTCTAAAGCTTGCAAAAAAAGTCTATTGGTTCTAAAGCTTGCAAAAAAAAGTCTATTGGTTCTAAAGCTTGCAAAAAAATGTCTATTGGTTCTAAAGCTTGCAAAAAATATCTATTGGTTCTAAAGCTTGCAAAAAAATATCTATTGGTTCTAAAGCTTGCAACAAAATGTATATTGGTTCTAAAGCTTGCAAAAAATGTCTATTGGTTCTAAAGCTAGCAAAAAGTGTCTCTATTGGTTCTAAAGCTTGCAAAAAGTGTCTCTATTGGTTCTAAAGCTTGCATAAAATGTCTATTGGTTCTAAAGCTTGCAAAAATGTCTCTATTGGTTCTAAAGCTTGCAAAAAAATGTCTATTGGTTCTAAAGCTTGCAAAAAAGTCTATTGTTTCTAAAGCTTGCAAAAAGTGTCTCTATTGGTTCTAAAGCTTGCAAAAAGTGTCTATTGCTTCTAAAGCTTGCAAAAAAGTCTATTGCTTCTAAAGCTTGCAAAAAAAGTCTATTGCTTCTAAAGCTTGCAAAAAAAGTCTATTGGTTCTAAAGCTTGCAAAAAAAGTCTATTGGTTCTAAAGCTTGAAAAAAAATGTATTAGAATAGAATAGAATAGTTTCTTTATTGTCATTGTAACATGAACCATGTACAACAAAATTTTAAAAGCCAGTCAGTGCACCATTCAACATTTCTAAAAGCTAACGATACATACAAGGTAAAATATTTAAAAAAGATAAACAACTAAAATAAATATCGTGAAAATAGCACGCATAAACACCCAGCCCTACATCCTTCTGTCGATTTCACAGTGTACCACAGTCCATTAGTATGTATCGCCCCTGCTTTCCATGGCAGCTACATTTAGTGCCTTTAAAACAGTGGGGTAAAAACTGTTTTTAAGTCTGTTTGTCCTTGTCCTTGTAGATCTGTACCGTCTGCCTGATGGCAACAGTTCAAACAGGGAGTGTCCGGGGTGGGAAATGTCCTTTATAATACTCTGGGATTTTTTGATGCAGCGGGAACTGTGTAAGTCCTCCAAGGTAAGGAGAGGGCAGCCGACAATCCTCTGGGCGTTGTCAATGGCCCTCTGGAGCGCTTTCCTCTGAGCCGCTGTGCAGCTGGTGTACCATACGCATACACAGTATGTTAGGATGCTCTCAATGGAGCACCGATAAAAGGACAGCAGCAGTCTCTGAGTGATGTTACATTTCCTGAGCACCCTCAGGAAGTGCAGTCTCTGCTGGACCTTTTTCAGCAGCGCAGAGGTGTTCACGCTCCACGTCAGGTCCTCCTCAATATGGATTCCCAGGTTCTAAAGCTTGCAAAAAAATGTCTATTGGTTCTAAAGCTTGCAAAAAAATCTACTATTGGTTCTAAAGCTTGCAAAAAAATGTCTATTAGTTCTAAAGCTTGCAAAAAATGTCTATTGGTTCTAAAGCTTGCAAAAAGTGTCTTTATTGGTTCTAAAGCTTGCAAAAACATGTCTATTGGTTCTAAAATGGTTCATACTAGCGCCCCCCAACGTGCCCCCCCCCCCCTCCCCTGGTTGGTTTGGCTTGGGTGTGTCTTGAAATTGAAAGGCACTACTTACTGCAAATGGTTGCTTGGGAGCTTTGGCTTGAAGTTGAAAGGCATTATTACTGCAAATGGTAGCTTGGTTGCTTTGGCTTGAAGTTGAAAGGCACTACTTACTGTAAATGGTGGCTTGGTTGCTTTGGCTTGAAGTTGAAAGGCACTACTTACTGCAAATGGTGGCTTGGTTGCTTTGGCTTGAAGTTGAAAGGCACTACTTACTGCAAATGGTGGCTTGGGTGTGGCTTGAAGTTGAAAGACACCACTTACTGCAAATGGTGGCTTGGGTGTGGCTTGAAGTTGAAAGGCACTACTTACTGCAGATGGTGGCTTGAGTGCAATGGCTTGAAGTTAAAATGCATTACTTACTGCAAATGGGGGCGTGGGTGCATTGGCTTGAAGTTGAAAGGCACTATTTACTGCTAATGGTAGCATGAAGTTGAAAGCCACTACTTACTGCAAATGGTGGCTTGGGTGCATTTGCTTGAAGTTGAAAGGCACTACATACTGCAAATGGTGGCTTGGGTGCATTGGCTTGAAGTTGAAAGGCACTACTTACTGCAAATGATGGCTTGGGTGTGGCTTGAAGTTGAAAGGCACTACTTACTGCAAATAGTGGCATGAAGTTGAAAGGCACTACTTACTGCAAGTGGTGGCTTGGGAGCTTTGGTTTGAAGTTGAAAGGCACTACTTACTGCAAATGGTGGCTTGGGAGCATTGGCTTGAAGTTGAAAGGCACTACTTACTGCAAATGGTGGCTTGGGAGCTTTGGCTTGAAGTAGAAAAGGCACTACTTACTGCAAATGGTGGCATGAGGTTGACAGGCACTACTTACTGCAAATGGTGGCTTGGGTGCATTGGCTTGAAGTTGAAAGGCACTATTTACTGCTAATGGTAGCATGAAGTTGAAAGGCACTATTACTGCAAATGGTGGCTTGGTATCTTTGGCTTGAAGTTGAAAGGCACTACTTACTGCTAATGGTGGCTTGGTTGCTTTGACTTGAAGTTGAAAGGCACCTCTTACTGCTAATGGTGGCTTGGGTGTGGCTTGAAGTTGAAAGGCACTACTTACTGCAAATGGTGGCTTGGATGCAATGGCTTGAAGTTAAAAGGCAATACTTACTGCAAATGGTGGCTTGGGTGCATTGGCTTGAAGTTGAAAGGCACCACTTACTGCAAATGGTGCTTTGGCTTGAAGTTAAAAGGCACTACTGTAAATGCACTTACTTCCTGTTTGCACTCTATATTGATTTTAGATAAAACGCTACCATTTTCGGCTGTGATTTTTGGCCATCTTACTCAGTCCCACTCCGCTGAGCAGGTGCAGAGAATTCTTCCCGTCAATGAAAAATAAAAGTGTTATTAGTTTTTTTTTAAATGTTGAGAATCTCTCTCCTGTCAATCACTCCATGAAAGCCACAACTTTTCCGTTGGGGGGGGGAGGGGTTATAAAACCGGGAAATGTGGGTGTGGCTCAGTCTCTGCAAGATGGAGGAGGGAGAGGTCACGACTCGCTGTCTTTAGTGGCTTTGCACCCTACTTCAAATGGTATGAAACTGCACTTGAATTTGGTGGCCTTGCACCCTGCTAGAAGTGGTATGAAACTGCACTTGAATTTGGTGGCCTTATACCCTGTTTGAAATAGAATTTCAAGGATTAGCCGTGAGTCAACTACCAGCCCACCAGCCGTGAGTGAGTGAGTTGCCAGCACAACAGGCTTGATTGATTGAGACGCCAGCCCAAGAATCCATTTGGCGCACAATTTGCATACTAGCCCTCTGGAAACCAGTCCCTTCAGCCCACAACACCCATACTAGCGCTCCAGAAAGCACCCCCCCCCCCCAACTGGCCACCAATATTAGAATTGGTGGAGAGGTGGAATATTGCGTTGGATGACCAGCCCTCCTGTGTGATGCTGGGACCCAACGGGTCCCACTTAGTCTAGTTTTTTCTAAAATTTTGGTCTGAAAAAATAATTACAACAAATAATAGAAATCCAAATAATAACCAATATTCAAGAGAGAGTTGGATATACTGTAGCTCTTATGGCTAATGGAATCAAGGGATATAGTATGAGGAGAATGCAGGAAAGGGGTACTGATTCTGGATGATCAGCCATGGCGGTGCTGACTCGAAGGGCCGAATGGCCTACACCTGCACCTATTTTCTATGTTTCTATTACAATTGGGTTGCAACTCATAAATGGCAAGAATGGAAGATCAAGGTTGAGGTGATGTCTGGAGGTTCAGATTATAGAAATAATATTCTGTAAATCTTTGGAGAGGCTCAACATGTATCTCAACCCTTTGGTAGCCTCTGGCAAGGCTGAAGAGGGAGAGGGTGACAGAAAGTGAAAAGCACAAAACACAAATCACTGGAGGAAAACTGGGGGTCAGGCGGTATATGAATGCGTAGGCAGGAACTGCACAAATGGACAAGTGATGTTTGGGTTGGGATCCTTCATTAGTGATTTAAAAGATACTGAAGACAGACTAACAATGCTGGAGTAACTCCACAGGTCAGGCAGCATCTCTGGAGGAAAGGAATAGTTGACGTTTCGGGTTAAGACCCTACTTCAGACTGAGGTGAGGGGAGTGGGAAACTAGAAGTATGAAAAGTTACAGGACAAATCAGAGCCAGCACCGATGACCAAAGAAAGGCGGAGCTCACAACGGGCCATTGCTGGCTGTGGAAGAGGTGACAACGAAGGGATATGAACAGTGAAACTAGCAGGATGACTATCGTGGGGGAGGGACAGAGAAAGAGGGAAAGCAAGGGTTACCTGATATTAGATAAATTAATATTCATATATTTCTTAACATATCATGTATGTCACATTTGGACAAGTACACGGGTAGGAAAGGTTTAGACGGATATGGGCCAAACGTGGGCAAGTGGGACTAGTGTAGATGGAGCTTCTTGGCCAGCGTGGGCAAGTTGGGCCTAAAGTTCTGTTTCCATGCTGAATAACTCGATGATTGGAGTATGGAGAAGAAAGCTAGAAAAGGGAGGGTGGGTTGGTACAAAGCTTGGCCAGCGATAGGTGGATACAAGGGGATGTGGTGAGCAGAAGGCTATTGTTTTAACAGAGAAACCAGTAACAGGACAACCAAGGATCATTCCATTGGAAGTGGAAATTGGGTTGAATAGCACTCAATTGCAATGGGTCATCATTGTGAAGATACAAGGAACTGCAGATGCTGGTTTACAATAAAGACAAAAAGTGCTGGAGTAACTCAGCAGGTCAGGCAGTATCTCAGGAGAACATGGATAGGTGATGTTTTGGGTCAGGACCCTTCCTCACTTTGAAGAAAAACAGACCTAAAATGTCTCCAGAGATGCTGCCTGACCTGTTCTAGTTACTCCAGCACTTTGTGTCTTTCTTTGGTAACCTAGCCTCCAGGTTACCTTAATACGTCTCTTCTGAATACGGGCTTCCTGAGAAGCTGCTTGAACTGCCCAGTTACTGCAGCACTCTGTGTCTTTTTTTCTTGGTCATCATTATGAGTCTAGATGAAAATGGTAAAAATTGTAAATTGTCCCCATTGTATGTACTGTAGGATAGTGTAAGTGTGCAGGGGTCGCTGGTCGTCACGGACTCGGTGGGTCGAGGGACCTGTTTCCAATTTGTATCTCTAAATTAATCGATACTGACAGGTCCACACAGAGGTCATAGAACAGCAAAACTTTGATAAAATTGTGGTGGTCTTGTAAGCTGTTGATGGCGGTACATTGGTTTTTAAGTTTACAAGAAACTTCACTCCAATTTATCATTCACCTGCAATTATGTCCTTGGGGTCCAACAGCAATTTTTTCTTTGGTGTGCTATGTATCATTCTTCTGGAATAATATTGATAGTTCTATCAGAGAACTCTTATAGCCCATAGCCACGCTGATGGAAATTCTTCCAGGCTCAACTTGTCAAGGCAATGGGTGCCTGTCACTATAAAATGATACAAGACATTCAATCTTTACGAAGTTTGTAATCTCGCTTCTCAGATTATTCATCCACAGTTAATTCTTCTTTCTTTAGGGTGGCACGGTGGTGCAGCAGCAGTGTTGCTGACTAACAGCGCCAGCAATGCGGGTTTGATCCTGACTATAGGTGCTCTCTGTAGGTAGTTTGTAACATCAAGTCAAGTCAAGTCAAGTCAAGTTTATTTGTCACATACACATACGAGATGTGCAGTGAAATGAAAGTGGCAATGCTCGCGGACTTTTGTGCAAAAGACAAACAACCAAACAACCAAACAAACTATAAACACAATCATAACACACATATTCTTTTACATAATAAATAATGGAAGGAAAAACGTTCAGTAGAGTTAGTCCCTGGTGAGATAGGCGTTTACAGTCCGAATGGCCTCTGGGAAGAAACTCCTTCTCAACCTCTCCGTTCTCACCGCTTGGCAACGGAGGCGTTTGCCTGACCGTAGCAGCTGGAACAGTCCGTTGCAGGGGTGGAAGGGGTCTCTCATGATATTGTTGGCTCTGGAGTTGCACCTCCTGATGTATAGTTCCTGCAGGGGCGCAAGTGAAGTTCCCATAGTGCGTTCGGCCAAACGCACTACTCTCTGCAGAGCCTTCTTGTCCTTGGCAGAGCAATTCCCAAACCAGATGGTAATGTTCTCGGACAAGATGCTTTCCACCGCCGCTGCGTAGAAGCACTGGAGGATCCTCGGAGACACTCTGAATTTCCTCAATTGCCTGAGGTGGTAAAGGCGCTGCCTTGCCTTACTCACGAGAGCTGAGGCGTGTGATGCCCATGTCATATCCTCGGAGATGTGGACTCCCAGATATTTAAAACAGTTCACCCTATCCACAGGATCCGCATTTATCCTCAATGGAGTGTACGTCCTCAGTGATGTGCCCTCCTAAAGTCCATGATCAGCTCCTTCGTTTTTTTGATGTTCAAGAGGAGGCTGTTATCCTGGCACCAGAGTGCTAGACCAGCCACCTCCTCCCGGTAGGCCTTCTCGTCGTTGTCTGAGATCAGGCCCACCACCACAGTGTCATCAGCAAACTTAATTATTGAGTTGGAGCTGAACCTAGCCACACAGTCATGTGTGTACAGGGAGTACAATAGGGGGCTGAGGACGCAACCCTGGGGCGATCCTGTGCTCAGGGTGAGGGACTTCGATGTATTCAGGGAGGTGTTGAGCCCCAATTCCATTAGCTTCCCGGCCAGTCTGGCGGGGACTATCGTGTTGAAGGCTGAACTGTAGTCTATGAACAGCATCCTCACGTAACCCCCTTTCTGGCTTACCAGATGGGAGAGAGCGGTGTGCAAGACCTGGGAGACCGCATCGTCCGTGGATCTGTTCGGACGGTATGCGAACTGCAACGGGTCCATGTTCCGAGGGAGGAAGGCGCAGATGTGTTTCTTACCCGTGACCTGTGTGGGATTTGTCCGGGATCTCCAGTTTCCTCCCACATGCCAAAGATGCACAGGCTTGTATGTTAATTAGCTTGGTCTAATTGTAAACTGTCCCTAGTGTGTGTGGGATAGTGTAAGTGTGCGGGGATCGCTGGTTGGTGCGGACTCGGTGGGCTGAAGTGCCTGCGTCCACGCTGTTTCTCTAAACTAAACTAAACTAAACTAAACTAAACTAAACGACTATAATTCAGATGACCCTGGAACGTTGGTGGTGGACAGGCCTTTGCAGAATGTACCGATCATAAACTTATTGTTTTCTCCGTTAAAAATGAACAGCAAGTGGAATTTTCAGAGCACAATGATAGATGGAATGAAGGCTATCAAGATGCGTTATGAAGCTACTGGAGATGCTAACGCTGGGGACATATTCTGTGATGTGTGTAGAATGGAATCATAAGTCAAGAGAAGTAGGATGAGATCGGATGATGAATAGATCATTGAGAATTTTACAAAGTTGAAGACAGATTATAGGAGTGCAAAATCCCTGAATTAATGGGAATAAAAACAGTGTGGTGGTGCCAGGTATTGTACTGCATCAGTCCAACCTCATTTCACACAGATCCATTGCAGGACACATTCTGCCATCCGAGACAAATCACATTGTTTTAATATCGCGTAACGTGAGTGACAAATCTACTTAACAGTCTTTAGCATATAAATATCATTACAGCTATGTACATTACCGAAATATGCCAGAATAGGCAATTAAAGACTTTCTGGGCAGAATGCCAAACACTTTCTAATCTTCTACATGCCACTTAAACAGTTCCTTTCAACGTTCACCCTTAAGCTGACTTAAGTTAAAATTTTAAGAGTTTAACTGGAAAGTATGGATCAAAGATGAAGTGTTTTGCTAATCAAATAATACATTAATAATATTCCAACTATTTCTTCTGTCTTATTATCGATGCTCAGAACAAACATATTACAGATTTAGGTACAGAACATGCATCAGAGAAACAATCTATTCATCTGGACTGTGCTAATGTTGACCTCCCATTGAATCCAACTAATTTCAGCATTTTGACAAGCTGGTTCCATTTGCTAGGATTTCACCCATATTCCTCGAAACCTCATTGGAACGACGACCAAGAAAGCACACCAGCGCCTCTACTTCCTTAGAAGGCTTAGGAAGTTTGGCATGTCCCCTACAACTCTCACCAACTTTTTCAGATGCACCATAGAAAGCATTTTATCAGGATGCATCACAGCTTGGTTTGGGAACAGCTCCATCCAAAACCGCAAGAAATTACAGCAAATTGTGGACGCAGCTCAGACCATCACACAAACCAACCTCCCTTCTATTGACTCCATTTATACCTCACGCTGCCTCGGCAAGGCCAGCTGTATAATCAAGGATGTTGCACTCCCCCTTCTCCCCTTTCCCAAAAGGCAAAAGGTGTAGAAGTGTGAAAAAGCACACCTCCAGATTCAGAGACAGTTTCTTCCCAACTGTTATCAGGCAACTGAATCATCCTACCACAAGTAGGGAGCGGTGCTGAACTACTATCTACCTCTTTAGTGACCCCAACACTATCCTTGATCGGACTTTGCTGGCTCTACATTGCACTAAACGTTATTCCCTTATCATGTATCTATACACTGTAAATGGATCGATTGTAATCAGGTATTGTCTTTCTGCTGACTGGTTAGCATGCAACAAAAGCTTTTCACCGTACCTCAGTACACGTGACAATAAACTAAACTATCCATGTATCTGTCCAAATGTCTTTTAAATGGTGTTATTGTCTCTGTAGCAATTACTTCCTCTGGCAGTTCATTCCATATACCCAGCATCCTCTACACTCACCCTGTCTATTTCCATCATCACTTTATACACCTCTATAAGATCACCCCTCAACCTCCTGCATTCAAGGAATGCAATGACATAAACCTCATGCTGACTATCCCTGATCAGCCCCTGTGTATTCAAATGCATCTCTATCTTCACTCTTGTAAGAGTTTATCAAACAAAATTCCTGGGAGTGACTATAGACCATAAACTTTGTTGGAAGCCACATATAGAATATATCAAGTGGAAATTATCTAAATCCGTGTTATTCTTTACAAAACAAAGGATCTGTTGAATAAGAAGTGTTTGTGTATATTGTATTGCTCGCTTATAATGCCATATATGTCATATTGTGTTGAAGTTTGGGGGAATGTATATAAAACAAATATAGACCCTATAATTAAACTCCAGAAAAGAGCTATTAGAATAATACATAAAGCTTCTTACCGTGAAACTACAAATCCATTATTCATAAAGTCCGGTACCTTAAAGTATTTGGATATTATGCATGTAAAGATATTATAAATACTTTTCCGAGTTAGGAATAAAAGCCTTCCTCTTAATATTCAAAAAAAAATTAAATTAAGAGAAGGACATTATAATTTAAGAGGGTTGTGTATTTTTGAAACATGTAAAGTGAGAACCAATGTAAAATATAGATGTGTCTCAGTTTTGGAAGTCAAAATATGCAACGGGCTTAGTGATGAGTTGAAATTTTGTAGCTCTCTGTTGATTTTCAAAAAAGCCTTAAAATGTAAAATAATTAAGGATTATAAAGTAAAATGATTAAAATGTAAAATAAGTAAGGATTACAATTTAGAGTAAAATTGTATTTTATTTTCATTCCTTTGTAATGCTGATATTCTGGGTTATCTTATGGATTGTATAGGATAGGCAAAAAAAAGCTTTGTGGCTTCAGCCTATTCCTTTTTCGGTCATTGATTATGTGAACGTTGTGTGTAATGGATACAGTGTTGGTTCATATTCACACAGATTGTAAAGTTTGGTTCTTTTTGATGTTTGACCGAAATAAACTATTCATTTATTCATTCAAAAAAAAAGAATCCTCTTGTAACATCCCTACCTCAGATGTTAGGTTTACTGGACTACTGTTCCCAGGCTTTTCCTTACACCCCTTCTTAAATATAGGCACAATATTAGCCACCCTGTAGTCATCCAGCACCTTATAGGAAGGAAAAGCAGATGCTGGTTTACACCGAAGATAGACACACAATGCTGAGGTAACTCAGTGGATCGGGCAGCATTTCTGGAGAACATGAAAAGGCAATGTTTCGGGTCAGGATACTTCTTCAGATTGTGAAGAACGGTGCTGACTCAAAACATCACCGATCCATGTTCCCCAGAGATTGGCACAAAGTGCTGGCGTAACTCAGCGGGTCAAACTGCGTCTCTGGAGATAAAGGATGGGTGATGTTTTGGGTCGGGACCCTTCTTCAGACTCAAAGTAGAGGGGAGGGAACTGGAGGTAGGAAAAGGCCAGAACAAATCTAGAGATACTGCCTTGACCAGTTGAGTTATTCCAGTATTTTTGTGCCTTTTTTGGTAAATAAGCATCTGCAGTTCCTTGTGTCTCAGCATAATACATATTTGTGCGACTCTGAATAACCTCTTCCAATCTAAATAACCACCCTTTAACTTTAAGGTCTGTTTTATATATTTCAGCCAATATATTATTTATTCAGGTGTTCAGTAAATTTGAACTGACACTCACTTGCTTGAAGTTATGTTGAAATGGTTGCTGTGTTAATTTTCAATGAAAAGTCAACCAGAAGAAAAAATAAATTCAGGGCATATCTTTGTGTGGCAAGATGCTAGATTTTGTAAATCGGGTAGTTCATTTTTTGGAATGGCAATTTTATTGCTGATGGAAAGGAAAGGTCGAAAGATCAGAGATATTAGAGCCTGCAATGGGAGTTAAATGCATTACTGGGAATGAATGTTTCATAACATTGTTTGTCTATACAGCTGGGAGCAATATCATTTTCCATTTATGACCTACAACAGGTTCCTGGTGGGACCAGTATTTATAGTTTGATTGTCAAACAGGGTATGAGGTAATCAAATTAAAGAACAGGAATCCTGTCAATGCAGAATTGCGTTGATGGTTAAATTATGCATAGAATTTGATTAAAAAAAATAAAGTTGTTTAGGTTGACTCCCCATCAGTCTGAAGAGGGGTTTCGGCCCGAAACGTTGCCTATTTCCTTCGCTCCATAGATGCTGCAGCACCCGCTGAGATTTTCCAGCATTTTTGTGTACCTTCGATTTTCCAGCATCTGCAGTTCCTTCTTAAACAAGTTGTTTAGGTTAGTTTAGTTTTAAGATACAGCACGGAAATAGGCCCTTTGGCCCACCGAATCTGCGCCGACCAAAGGTCCTGTAAACTCGAATTATTCTACATGCGCTAGGGACAATTAAGATTTTTTTTACCAAAACCAAATTAACCTACAAACCTGTACGTCTTTGGACCGTGGGAAGAAACCGGAGCACCCGGGGGAAATGTACAGACAGCACCCATAATCAGGATCGAACACCGGTCTCTGGTGTTGATGGTAACTCCACCGCTGCACCACCATGCAACCTTTGTTCTAATATCAAGTCAAGAGTGTTTAATTGTCACATACGCATTACCTGCAGCTGTGTAACAGAAAGTTTGAGATATGTTTGGGATGACTGTGTTGACCTTCAAACCTGCACGTCTTTGGGATGTGAGAAGAGACTGGAGCACATAGAGGAAACCCATGTGGTCTCCACACAGATAGCACCCGAGGTCAGGATTGAACCCTGGTCTCTGGTGCTGTGAGGCAGAAGCTCTACCAGTTGAGCCACCACTGAATCGTGGCTGGATAGTGATTGTGGGAAGGTGTCAACTCAAGGGTGCTCATGTCAAGCACATTTCATGGCTCTTCAAGATATTTCCTACATACCCAGTGCTGATTGCCTCTCAGTCCTTGATAATTTCACCTCTGCGTTTGGCTCACAGTGAGATGGGCTCTTGAGTGTTTAAGCCACAAATTGGCATCACAGCACTGAAGAATCCGTACAGCACATTAACGTTGCTCGACCTGCTGTGATGATTCCACCCAGTGTTCTTTAATAACAGAGTTTCAATCGGATTTCAGCATTATAGATCTGTTTCTTCTATTGGAAGTATATCAGTCTCCTACATGCAAGGAAATTTCTCCAAGGAAATGGCACAGAGTAAATGGCACAATAAGAACAAGACACTTACTCTACCATTTACTCTAAATGGCACAAGCAAAGTTTCCACTCCTAATAGAGCCAAGTCATAGAGTGATACAGCGCGGAAACAGGCAGGGAAACAGGCCCTTCAGCCAAACTTGCCCGCACCTACCAACATGCCCCATCTAAACTCGTCCCACCTGCCTGCATTTGGCCCATATCACTCTAAACCTACCCTGTCCACCAGTACAGGTGTACAGGTGTCAGAGGTTATGGGGAGAAGGCAGGAGAATGGGGTTGGGAGGGAGAGATAGATCAGCCATGATTGAATGGCGGAGTTAACTTGATGGGCCGAATGGCCTACTTCTATTCCTATTCCTTATCCATGTACCTGTCCAGATTTTTCTGGACACTTGATCCTTCTCCAAGTTCTGCTCCCTTGCCCAGTTTTCGACAGTGCTATGATGGGGGTTCAAAGGAAGTTTTCCGCTGCCGTGACAAACTGCTACAGACAGATAGATAGACCAGGCAAAAATACAAATCACTAGTCCAGGCTGTTTACGAAAGCAAGCTCGGTATTACTTTGGTGCCCCAATTAAGCAGGCAAGTTACACGATACGATACGATAGAACTTTATTTATCCCAGGAGGGAAATTGATCTGCCAACAGTCATAAAAACACAAAATACCTGAAACATTAAATTAAAATGACGAGTGGAAAGGATTGGGGATGTGCAAAGATTTGGGGGGGGGGGGTGGGGGGGGGGGGGGGGGGGAGTCAGTCTCAGTCTCCGTATACCCCACAACAGAAGGAGGAGTTGTACAGTTTGATAGCCACAGGGAAGAAAGATCTCCTGTGGCGTTCTGTCCTGCATCTTGGTGGAACCAGTCTGCCACTGAACGTGCTCCTCAGGTTGACCAGTGTGTCATGGAGGGGGTGAGCAGTATTGCCCAGGATGCTCCGCTGTGTGAGGAGCCAGCCCTGCGAGAGGCTTCTTGTCATGATGTAAATATATAATTTTGCCCGTAGCTTTCAGAACACATATCGTTCCCAGTTTCACGCACACACTAATTTTCTCCACAGACACTGTCTGAGGTTTTCCCAACTCTTTTAGTTAAGATTAGCACCATGTTTAGGACAGATATCGTAGCCAAAGAGCATGTTCCTGTGTTTTATATTCTTCCCATGACTGCTCTATTTTTTCGTCTCAACCCCATTCTCCTGCCTTCTCCCCAAAATCTTTGACGCCCTTACCAAGCAAGAACCTACCAATCTCCACATGAATAATACCCAATGACTTGGCCTCCACAGCAGTCTGTGGCAAAGAATTCCACAGATACACCATCCTCTGGCTAACGGAGTTCCTCCTCATGTCCATTCTAGTTGGCAGTGATTCACATTATTTGTTTCAATTGGGCTAGTCAAAGAAGCTAGTTAACATCATGAAAAATAAACTCACTATTCGGATGATCTCAAATTAAGCTACTCGTCGAAATAAAACTTTAGACTTTAGATGTACAGTGCGCAAACAGGCCCTTGAGCCCACCGAATCCCCACCGACAAGCAGTACGCTACACACTCGGGACAATTTACAATTTTTACCAAAGCCAATTAACCTACAAATCTGTACATCTTTGGAGTGTGGAAGGAAACTGGAGCACCCAGAGAAAATCAACACGGTCACGGGGAGAAGGTACAAATTCCATACAGGCAGCACCCGTAGTCAGGATCGAACCTGGGTCTCTGGTGCTGTAAGACAGCAACTCTACTGCTGTGCCACTGTGCCACATTAAAAAGCACAAATATTAACAACGAATGAGTGATTTTCACAAAGAAAACCTTTTTGTCCGTAATTATTCATTTTCCCAGCAAATGTAAATACCATTTGGAAAGATCGGACAAGAGCTCATCAGTGAAAACTGTCGAGAAAACCCTCAGCAATTTGCAGTTGTCCTTGTCAACAGCTGTTGACGGCTGTGTTCAGCCTAATAATGAATGACCTCTTACATATTAGTTGGAATAAAGCATACTTGAAAAGATCTCTGAACTTCAGGAAACAACGTTTGATTGTATGTTTGTATAGTTACTGAATGAAAATGCACATTCCTCAAGTTCATTTAAAGCACCAAGTATTTGAAATATGAAGATGGACACTAAAAGCTGGAGCAAGACAGCAGGTCAGACAGCATCTCTGGAGAAAAGGAATAGGTGACATTTCGGGATGAGGTCTTCAGAAGGGTCTGAAAGGTCTGAAGAAGGGTCTCGAACCGAAATGTCATCTATTCCTGCCTGATTCAGCTTTTTGTGTCTATCTTCAGTTTAAACCAGCATCTGCAGTTCCTTCCCACACCTTTGGAATCTGAAATCATTTTAAGGCAACTGATTCCAGCCTTTTCCCAAATCACCTTCCAACACAGTTCAATTAAGTTTACTATTGTCACCATAATGAGGGACAGTAAAAATCTTTTTCGATGCCTGCTATCCAGTCCGTGGAAAGATTATACATGATTGCAATCAAGCTGTCCACAGTGTACAGATACAGAATAAGGAGAATAACATTTAGTGCAAGATAAAGTCCAGTAAAGTCTGATTAAAGATAGTCCGAGGGTCTCCAATGAGGTAGAGAGGAGCTCAGGACTGCTGTTCCACCATAAATCCCCGGGACTTTATAAAATCAGTGTTGCCACAATATATCTGATATGAAAGAAAGAGATTACACGCTGGAATAACTCAGCAGGTCAGGCAGCATCTCTCGAGATAAAGATTAGGTGATGCTTTAGGTCGAGACTCTTTTTCAGACTGCTCTTCAGAAAAGTCACCTATTCCTTTTCTCCAGAGATGCAGCTTGACGCGCTGAGTTATTCCACCATCTTAAGTCTATCTTCGGCGTAAACCAGCATCTGCAGTCCATTTCCTACCGATCTGATATGGATATGCGTACTAACGATGTTGTGGCCTTTGATTCTTGTGATGAAAGAGCGAAGATCCCAGGCATCGAAAGGCTTGTGCCGCAACAGAGGTGTCTACTTACAAATGCCTGCGGTTTCAGAGCCCCTGCCCTCCACCAAAGGGAGTGAGCAATGTGCACCGCCTGCTGGCAACTCTGATGGGGAAGCCCCCTGGTTTCACCAAGGTCTCTGCAATTCTGCTGAGCACCATCTCGAAGTTCTGAAGAATTTGAATAAACAATCTGCAGTCATCCTTCCACCTGACATGATTGGATTTGGCAGCCTCCAGTTGTGCTTTCTGCATTCAGAACATGTGAGGCTGTCTCCTGGTGTAAAGTCGTTGACCTGCATTTTTTTATTCTCAACACTACACAGGTTACCAGCTGAGTATTTCCAAGTTTTTTTTAAAACTTATTTGATATTTCCAGCCCCCATTGTGTTTTGTTTTTCCATGAAAATAAAATAATCTTTGCTTGCATGCGGTGAACCCTACTGCTGAAATATTCACGGGCCAGAGATTGGAAAGAAAGCGGTCTCAACCCTTGTAATATGAATAAGATAGTGGTTATTGTGGGATCTGAGCATCAAGTAAATGAGTGCTGAAATTCGATTTCTTCTGGAGCTGGAACTGAAGGATGCAACACTGTTGGATACCAAACACCTTATTCCTCTCCAGCAATACACAAAGTGTAGGAGGAACTCAGTGGGTCAGACATTGTCTACCCAGGGAATGGAGAAACAATGTATTGGGTCAGCATCTTTCTTCAGACTCAGGGGGAGAAGGCTGGAAAAGAGAGGTGGGGGCAGGCCAAAAATCTCAAAAATGGCACCTTTCCTTGGCAACCTTTTGCCAGCACTGTGGCGCAGAGGTAGAGTTGCTGCCTTACAACGCCAGAGACCCGGGTTCGATCCTGACTCCAAAGACATGCAGGATTGTGAGTTAATTGGCATAGAAACATAGAAAATTGGGGCAGGAGGAGGCCATTCGGCCCTTCGAGCCAGCACCGCCATTCATTGTCATCATGGCTGATCGTCCCCTATCAATAATCCATGCCTGCCTTTTCCCCAGTCTGTAAAAAATGTCCCTGGTGGGCTAGTGTGTGGGGATAGGGCTAGTGTATGGGGATCGCTGGTCAGTGCGGACTCAGTGGGGCGAAGGGCCAGTTTCCACACTGTATCTCTAAACTAAACTAAACACTTTGTGTTGTGTTCAAGAATTCAGCATCTGCAATTTCTTGTGTCTCTCTCCAATTGCTTGTGTCTCTCTCTTTATTCCTCTCTCCACAACTCTATATATAGACCATGTCTAGTGACCGCTTTGGAGGTTCATAATAGACAATAGACAATAGACAATAGACAATAGGTGCAGGAGTAGGCTATTTGGCCCTTCGAGCCAGCACCGCCATTCAATGTGATCATGGCTGATCATCCCCAATCAGTATCCCGTTCCTGCCTTCTCCCCATATCCCCGGACTCCACTATCTTTAAGAGCCCTATCTAGCTCTCTCCTGAAAGCATCCAGAGAACCTGTCTCCACCGCCCTCTGAGGCAGAGAATTCCACAGACTCACCACCCTCTGTGAGAAAAAGTGTTTCCTCGTCTCCGGTCTAAATGGCTTACACCTTATTCTTAAACTGTGGCCCCTGGTTCTGGACCCCCCCAACATCGGGAACATGTTTCCTGCCTCTAGTGTGATCAAGCCCTTAACAATCTTATATGTTTCAATGAGATATCCTCTCATCCTTCTACTAGGAGGTTGAAACTAATTTCAAATAAACTGATCATCTAATTGCAATCTTTAGTTTAGTTTAGAGATACAGTGCAGAAACAGGCCCTTCGGCCCACCGAAGCCGCATCGACCAGCGATCATCGCACATTAACACTTTCCTGCACATACTAGGGACAATTTAAAACTTATACCAAGCCACTTAACCTCCCACCACCCTTTATGCCTTTGCAATGTGGGAGGAAACCATTGATCTCGGAGAAAACCCTCGTGGGCTCAGGCTGATTGTACAAATACCGTACAGACGGCACCCGTAGTTGGGATCGAACCCGGGTCTCTGGCGCTGCAAGCGCTGTAAGGCAGCAATTCCACCGCTGTGCCACCGTGCCACCCTGTACAGTAGAGCTATTGTTTTAATCACGATAAAGGGGGTGATGTTATCAGCCAGTTTTTCTAGTTTACAAAAAGCGACAATTAAATCACATCAAATGCAGATGAACACAAAGCATGACCAGGCAGTTCCAGTAAGTGTGAATTGGACGACATCAGAAACATAATCCATCATTTCACGATGAACTTATTTAACAATACATTGTTGGGCGGTACTTGTAAATTGCGCTTTTGTCAAGATAATGCTGCTGTCACCTCTATAATAAGTTTAAATATTACTCTTTGACAAATACCTGAAACATCCCCCAAGAGGCTTTTGGTGAAATGTCAAAGATTTGGAAAGAAATAGCAGCAGGCACTTCAAATACAAGGCATGATTGGGCAGAGTAAGATGCTGCTTGGATGTAACGACTGTATTCACTATTTTACTCTATTTTTTATATAATAGGTAATGTTATTATCCTATTATATTCATAAATCAAATGATCACACAGCAGCAAAATATATTGTGGTTAAAATATGA
This sequence comes from Amblyraja radiata, assembly GCF_010909765.2. Classification (NCBI taxonomy): domain Eukaryota; kingdom Metazoa; phylum Chordata; class Chondrichthyes; order Rajiformes; family Rajidae; genus Amblyraja; species Amblyraja radiata. Next base: position 48,006,646 of record NC_045967.1, on the reverse strand, counting down.
CTGCAATACCAGTTGTGTGATATGGATGTAGGAATCATTTACTTGAATTTGAGCGACTATTCTTGCACAATATTGTGGACAAAAGTTATTGGGGTAGAAAACATTCACTCACGGAAAAATATATTTGTCACTGGTGTTGTCAGCTCTTTTGTATATCACCTGCAGCCATTAAGGTGTGTTATGTTGAAATGAACCATTAGTTTATACTTCTCGTTCTCATGTAACCTGCTGAAAGGCCTGAATATAGTGGATGTGGAGAGGATGTTTCCGCTAGTGGGAGAATCTAGGACCAGAGGGCACAGATTGAGAATCAATGGACGTGCCTTGAAAATGGAGATGAGGAGGAATTTCTTTAGGCTGGAGGGTGGTGAATCTGTAGAATTCATTGCCACAGACAATGGTGGAAGCCATGTCTAAGATGGAGATTGATGCTTCTTGAGTAGTAACCGTGCAAGGGGTTATGGGGAATGGCTCGACCACTGTGCCGCCCCTAACCAAAGTTCTTTTAGGAGTGCCCATTTAGACAATAGACAATAGATGCAGGAGTAGGCCATTCGGCCCTTCGAGCCAGCATCGCCATTCAATGTGATCATGGCTGATCATCCCCAATCAGTACGCCATTCCTGCCTTCTCCCCATATCCCCTGACTCCGCTATCTTTAAGAACCCTATCTAGATCTCTCTTGAAAGTATCCAGAGAACCTGCCTCGATCGCCCTTTGATGCAGAGAATTCCACAGACTCACAACTCTCTGTGAGAAAAAGTGTTTCCTTGTCTCCGTTCTAAATGGCTTACTCCTTATTCTTAAACTGTGGCCCCTGGTTCTGGACTTTGCAGGGTATCAGTGTGACAACACAACAGGTGTGAGCCCTGCACACTGCCACATTTGCATAAAGTGGAAGGACAGATTTTGGCACAAGGGGTGAAAGCAGCCCAATATTGGAGTTATTGGAGACCCTCAGACTATCTTTGATTGGACTTTACTGGACTTTATCTTGTTCTGAACATTATTCACGTATTCCCTTTATCCCGTAACTGCACACTCTGGGTAGCTCGGTTGTAATCATGTGTTGTCTTTCTGCTATAATCAGGCAACTGAACCATCCTATCATCAACTTGAGAGTAGTCCTGAGCTACCATCTGTTTCATGGGTGATCCTTGGACTATATTTAATTCAGACTTTGCTGGACTTTATCTTGCACTATTAACTTCACCCTATATCTGCACACTGTGGATGGCTCGATTGTAATCATGTATTGTCTTTTTGCCGACTGGTTAGCCCGCAACAAAAGCTTTTCACTGTACCTCAGTACACGTGACAATAACTCAAACTCAAACCAAAGCGTTTGTTTAACCAGGTCTTTCATCAAATTCCTGATAGGACAATGAAATTCTTGCTTGCTAAGAGAGAATGGTGGCGCAGCAGTAGAGTTGCTGCCTTGCACTGCTTGCAGCGCCGGAAACCCGGGTTCGATCCTGACCACTGGTGCTGTCTGTACAGAGTTTGTACGTTTTCCCCGCGACCTGCGTGGGTTTTCTCCAAGATCTTCGGTTTCCTCCCACACTCCAAAGACGTACAGGTTTGTGGGTTAATTGGCTTGGTATAAGTGTAAAATTGTCCCTAATGCGTGTAGGATAGTGTAAACGTGCGGGGAACGCTGGTCGGCACGGACTCGGTGGGCCGAAGGGCCTGTTTCCGTGCTATATCTCTGCACTAAACTAAACCATACTAAAGTTCTGATGCACGCTGACTGACATCTCTGCAGCTATAATTATGCTCTCTGTACTTCAAAATTAATTTACCATGTAAAGTGCTTAGAAACATCAGCAAAATGACAAAGAGTGATGTTAATGTAAATATTTATTTAAAGAAACCCCTCCTCCAGTTGAATGATGGATGTCATGTTCAATTAAACATATAATAATGTCTTTAAGATTCAAGCGACATCCTCAAACTTTGAGCATGATGCAAACATGTCAGCAATGATGAATGGCGCATACACTTTCATGCAAAATTAATTCCCCATCCTTGGCTTTCTTCCATTTTCTTGATCAGTAACTGAATAAAAATATAGTTTGGAATTTAATTTCTCCATTGTATGACGATGTAGTACATAGCAACAGACATTTGGCAAACATCAACCCTGGATCTAGACCTACAAGACAATGGGAGTGATGCACCAAGAGCTGAAGGAACTCAGCTAGTTCTGCGGATGGAATGGACAGGCGAAGTTGCTCCCCTCTACTGCATCAGTCTGAAGAAGGGTCCTGACCACAAACGTCATCTATCCTTTCATAAGTTCATAAGTCACAGGAGCAGAATTGGGCCACATGGCCCATCAAGTCTACTCCGCCATTCAGCCATGGTTGATCTATCTTTCCTTCTCGTCCCCATTCTCCTGCCCTCTCCCCATAAGCCTTGACACCCTTACTGTTCAAGAATCATCAAATTCCGCCTTAAAAATACCCATTGACTTGGCCTCCACAGCCGCCTGCAGCAATGAAATCCACAGATTCACCTCCTTCTTTCTAAAGGTGCGTCCGTGTATTCCTAGCATAGATAATGTCAGAGATTGGAGGGAAGGGAGCCAGCAACGGCGGACACGTGGAGCAAAGCCGGTAATGGAGTAAATCAGGCTCTTGCCTTCTGCGCCCTCAACTGAATTAGATTTAGCTCTTAGAGCTAACGGAATCAAGGAATACGGGGAGAAAGCAGGAAACGGGTACTGATTCTGCATGGTCAGCCATGATCATATTGAATGGCGGTGCTGGCTCGGAGGGCTGAATGGCCTACTCCTGCATCTATTTTCTATGTTTACTATGTTTCTATGTTTCAAGGTTGGCTGCGGGAAGTTAACATAAATATCCATGACGGTGGATTCCACGTTCCTCACTGTGACGGAAGGTAATAAAGTTCAATCTTCTTCCTCTTGTTCTCCCGCGGTCGGGGCAGTCAAACCACCCGCAGTTGGGGGGTTCACAGCCCCCACAGCCGATGATCGAAGCCCCCGTCGGGGCGGTTGAAACTCTCTCCGCGGCTTGGAGCTCCCGAGTCGGGTTCTTCGTACCGGAGACCGTGGGCTTCACGATGTCAAAGTATACACAGGTCCCACTGTTGGAGCTTCGATCCACGGCAAAGGGATAGCAAGCTCCTCAATGTTAAAGTCCCGCAGACACCCGCGGCTTGGAGCGCAGTGGGGACGGAGATACGATACGGAAAAAAATTGCATCTCCGTCGAGGTAAGAGATTGAAAAAACATAAAACAAACCAAGGAACGCTAAGAGGTAGACAAAAATGCTGGATAAACTCAGCGGATGAGGCAACATCTATGGAGCGAAGGAAATAGGCGAAGTTTCAGGTCGAGACCCTTCTTCACTGATGTGAGGATGGGGGGTGGGGGGGGAGCGGGAAGAAGAAAGGGAGAGGTGGAGACAGTGGGCTGTGGGAGAGCTGGGGCGGGGAGGGGAAAGAAGGAGAAAGCAGGGACTACCTGAAATTGGACGTCAATGTTCATACCGCTGGGGTATAAACTTCCCAAGTGAAATATGAGGTGCTGCTCCTCCAATTTACAGTGGGCCTCACTCTGGCCATGGAGGAGGCCCAGGATAGAAAGGTCTGTATCTCCAAACTAAACTGAACAAAACTATACATAAGTGGAATCATAGAAGAGCTACTGGATATCCATCAAGCCACTGGACTCCTGAATACGACAATGATAAAGGGTCACAGCAGAACAGGAGAGATGTTATAGTCAACATTAACAATAAATCACTTTGCAGTTCCATTTGCTGCCGGTGATATGTTGGCTTATCAACAACAAAACTTTGTGTCAGTGGATTATGCATGAACTGAGACCTGTAAAGAAAATACGTGAAGGTACACAAAATTGCTGGGGAAACTCAGCGGGTGCAGCAGCATCTATGGAGCGAAGGAAATAGGCGACGTTTCGGGCCGAAACCCTTCTTCAGACTGATGGGGGGTGGGGAAAGAAAGAAGGAAAAAGGGAGGAGGAGGAGGAGCCCGAGGGCGGGCGGATGGGAGGAGACAGCTAGAGGTTTAAGGAAGGGGAGGAGACAGCACGGGCTAGCCAAATTGGTAGAATTCAATGTTAATGCCATAAGGACGCAAGGACCCCAGACGGAATATGAGGTGCTGTTCCTCCAATTTCCGCTGTTGAAGAAGTTCTCCTCCTCTCTCCGGAGACAGTTTCACAACCTCCTCTCTAAAAAGCGGAAATTGGAGGAACAGCACCTCATATTCCGTCTGGGGTCCTTGCGTCCTTATGGCATTAACATTGAATTCTCCCAATTTGGCTAGCCCGTGCTGTCTCCTCCCCTTCCTTAACCCTCTAGCTGTCTCCTCCCACCCTCCCATCCGCCCGCCCTCGGGCTCCTCCTCCTCCTCCCTTTTTCCTTCTTTCTTTCCCCACCCCCCATCAGTCTGAAGAAGGGTTTCGGCCCGAAACGTCGCCTATTTCCTTCGCTCCATAGATGCTGCTGCACCCGCTGAGTTTCCCCAGCAATTTTGTGTACCTTCGATATTCCAGCATCTGCAGTTCCCTTTTGAACAAGAAAATACGTGTCTGTCCACAGGGAACGGCATCAGGAAGAAAAATCCACCATGTCAAGAAAAAAACCAAAGTACTTTACTCCGAATTGCGCAGTGTCATATTTCACTCAATCAATGGAATTCCCTTTGTTATGAAAGCCACAGCAAATAACAAAATTGTTTGACCTGAAAAACAGTTGCCATTTGTAAATTGTCACATAGAGATGGGGACTCACTCTATACCCATGACTGCGTAGTGAACCACAGTGCGAACTCCATCATCAAGTTCGCTGGCGACACCACTATTGTGGGGCGTATCACTGATGGGGATGAGTCAGAATACAGAAGAGAGATCGAGCAACTGTCCATATGGTGCCAGCGCAATAACCTGGCCCTCAACACAAGCAAAACCAAGGAACTGATTGTGGACTTTGGAAGGAGTAGGAGGGGGACCCACAGCCCAATTTATATCAGCGGGTCGATGGTTGAAAGGGTCAAGAACTTCAAATTCCTGGGCGTGTACATCTCTGAAGATCTTTCCTGGTCCGAGAACACTAACGCAATTATCAAAAGATAGATGATAGATAGATATAATTTAATTGCCACACAACCAAGGTCGGTGGAATTTGGGTTGCCAGCAGCGGTACAGTAATAAAGAACACACAACCACAACAAAAATTTTACACAAACATCCACCACAGCATTCATCACTGTGGTGGAAGGCACAGAACTTGGCCAGTCCTCCTCCATTTTCCCCCGTGGTCGGGACCTCCACCCTCCACAGCCGTTGCTGCGGGCGTCCAGATGGTAAGGAACAAAGTCAAAGTCAAGGTGAGTCCAGGATCGGCTCTTCCCAACCAGAGACCGCGGCTTCAGGCTGGTGTAGGCCGCAGGCCGGCGGTTAAAGTTTTAAAGTACCTGCCGTGCCGCAGCCGGAAGCACCGCAGTCTGCAGGGCCGGCGGTCGAAGCTCCCCTCCAGGGGAGATGGTAAGTCCATGCCGCACCCGCGGTAGAAGACGGCCGCGGGCCGGCGGTGGAAGCTTCTTCTTCCCCCCGGGTCCTCCACGAGGGATCCCGGGCTGTAGACGCCGCACCAGCTGGAGTTCTGCAGACTGCGGCTTCAGGCTGCCGGCTGCCGGCTGCCGCGGGCCAGCGTAACGGAGCGCTCCCCTCTAGCGAGCCCCAGTGAGGTCTCACCCGCTCCGTGCCGAGAGTCCACGCTGCGCCCGCCGCTGAAGCCCCGGGCGCGTCTCCGGGAAAGGCCGCCCAATCCTCGATGTTAGGCCATGGGGGAGGCAACCTGGAAAAAGTCGCCTCTCCATGGAGGAGGCGGCCAAAACGGTTTCCCCCTCACCCCCCCACACCACCCCTCACACAAAACACACAAAGAAACATTAAAAACAGACTTTTAAACATACTAAAAAAAATTAAAAAAGTTGAAAAAAAACGGACAAGCTGCCGACAGGCTGCTGCAGTGCAGCGCCCCCTTCCAAGCTCATCAGCGCCTCTACTTCCTGAGAAGATTACGGAGAGTCGGATTGTCAAGGAAGACTCTCTCTAACTTCTACAGGTGCACAGTCGAGAGCATACTGACCGGTTGCATCGTGGCTTGGTTCGGCAATTTGAGCGCCCTGGAGAGAAAAAGACTACAAAAAGTAATAAACACTGCCCAGTCCATCATCGGCTCTGACCTTCCTTCCATCGAGGGGATTTATCGCAGTCGCTGCCTCAAAAAGGCTGGCAGTATCATCAAAGACCCACACCATCCTGGCCACACACTCATCTCCCTGCTAACTTCAGGTAGAAGGTGCAGGAGCCTGAAGACTGCAACAACTAGGTTCAGGAATAGCTACTTCCCCACAGCCATCAGGCTATTAAACCTGGCTCGGACAAAACTCTGATTATTAATAACCACTTTCTGTTATTTGCACTTTACCAGTTTATTTATTCATGTGTGTATATATTTATATCATGGTATATGGACACATTTATCTGTTTTGTAGTAAATGCCTACTATTTTCTGTGTGCTTAAGCAAAGCAAGAATTTCATTGTCCTATACAGGGACACATGACAATAAACTCACTTGAACTTGAACTTGATTAAGCAATTCGCACAATAAGGAACAATTTCGAAGCAATTGATTCCCTTGACTTCTAGTTTAGTTTATTGTCACGTGTGCTAACCAGTCAGCGGAAAGACAATACATGATTACAATCGAGCCGTCCACAGTGTACAGATACATGATAAAGGGGATAACATTTAATGCAAAATAAGGTCCAGTTGAGTCAGATCAAAGATAGTTCAGGGGTCTCCAGTGAGGTAGATAGTAGCTCAGGACTGCTCTCCAACTGTTGGTAGGAAGGTTCATCTGCCTGATAACAACAGCTGGGAAGAAACTTCCCCTGGATTGCTCAATGATGGAGGCACAATGATTAAAATAGAAGATTTCCTATCCGTTTCCCTTATTTGTAACTATCGCTGCTTTTAGAAAGATTCAAAAATTGCCATAGGCTTCTTTTTTAATTTTTTTATTTAATTTGAATTTCTTTTTAAATTTAACTCCAGCTTTTTGTGTCTATCTTTAGAAACATAGAAACATAGAAAATAGGTGCAGGAGTAGGCCATTCGGCCCTTCGAGCCTGCACCGCCATTCAATATGATCATGGCTGATCATCTAACTCAGTATCCTGTACCTGCCTTCTCTCCATACCCCCTGATCCCTTTAGCCACAAGGGCCACATCTAACTCCCTCTTAAATATAGATAATGAACTGGCCTCAACTACCTTCTGTGGCAGAGAATTCCAGAGATTCACCACTCTCTGAGTGAAAAATGTTTTTCTCATCTCGGTCTTAAAGGATTTCCCCCTTATCCTTAAACTGTGACCCCTTGTTCTGGACTTCCCCAACATCGGGAACAATCTTCCTGCATCTAGACTGTCCAACCCCTTAAGAATTTTGTAAGTTTCTATAAGATCCCCCCTCAATCTTCTAAATTCTAGCGAGTACAAACCGAGTCTATCCAGTCTTTCTTCATATGAAAGTCCTGACATCCCAGGAATCAGTCTGGTGAACCTTCTCTGTACTCCCTCCATGGCAAGAATGTATTTCCTCAGATTAGGAGACCAAAACTGTATGCAATACTCCAGGTGTGGTCTCACCAAGACCCTGTACAACTGCAGTAGAACCTCCCTGCTCCTATACTCAAATCCTTTTGCTATGAATGCTAACATACCATTCGCTTTCTTCACTGCCTGCTGCACCTGCATGCCTACTTTCAATGACTGGTGTACCAGGATATTCAACTACAGACTGTCCAGGACTAGGAGGGTCATGAAAAACGCCTTCAGTATCCTCGACAGCAGATTCAGATGCTTGCTGACTATGATGGAGCCCGAGAATGTGGAGACCTTTGTCTAAGCAGCATGTGTCCTCCACAACTTCATACGTACCAGACATGCAGCAGCAGCAGGAGCCATGGAGGAGGGTGACCGAGTGGACAACCAGACAGGCAACATCGCACCAGGCTCATGGAGAACTGGAGGACAGGCTGAACCTATGGTGCCACTGGAGAGATTGCCAGGAAACCAGCAAAAAGAGTGCCAAGGAGCAGAGAGACCATCTCTTACTACAACTCCAAACTAGGCAGTGTACCATGGCATAGAAACATAGAAACATAGAAAATAGGTGCAGGAGTAGGCCATTCGGCCCTTCGAGCCTGCACCGCCATTCAATATGATCATGGCTGATCATCCAACTCAGTATCCCGTACCTGCCTTCTCTCCATACCCCCTGATCCCTTTAGCCACAAGGGCCACATCTAACTCCCTCTTAAATATAGCCAATGAACTGGCCTCAACTTCCTTCTGTTAAAATAGTATAAGCCTTGTGCAACCTTAGCAAGACTTTCTTACAATTTTTATATCAAATCTCCTGCAACAGAGAACAGACCATGTTATTTCCTAATTGCATGTTGTATCTGACTCTAGGTGCTTCTCTTAATTTTAACAGATTAATAGTGAATGCTTAAAATGACAAAAAACAGATTTTGTGCCGAGTTTAGTTTGGAGATAGAGCATAGAAACAGGCCCTTTGGCCCATGGAGCCCAGGCCGACCAGCGATCACCCATACACTAAATCTAACCTACACACTAGGGACAATTTACAGAAGCCAATTAACCTACAAACCTGCACGTCTTTGGAATGTGGGAGGAAACCAGAGCACCCAGAGAAAACCGACATGGTCAGGAGGAGAAAGTACAAACTCCGTACAGACAGCACCCATAGTCCTGATCAAACCCAGGTCTCTGGCGCTGTATTGACAACCAGTAAGATGTCACAGACCTGGGCCTTCGTTATCTTGGTTTTTTCGGCAATTTATATTATTGATAGACTAGATCAGAAGATACACTAATGATTTAGATGAAGGGATTAAAAGAAGCATTAGCAAATTTGTAGATGACACAAAGCTGGGTGGCAGTGTAAGGAGGATGCTGTGAGGATGCAGGGTGACTTGGACAGGTTGGGTGAGTGGGCAGATGCATGGCAGATGCAGTTTAATGTGGATAGATGTGAGGTTATCCACTTTGGTGGCAAAAACAGGAAGGCAGATTATTATCTGAATGGTGTCAAGTTAGGAAAAGGGGAAGAACAATGAGATCTGGGTGTCCTTGTACATCAGTCACTGAAAGTAAGCATGCAGGTACAGCAGTCAGTGAAGAAAGCTAGTGGCATGTTGGCCTTCATAACACGAGGAGTATGGGAGCAAAGAGGTCCTTCTGCAGTTGTGAGAACACACCAGGAGTATTGTGTGCAGTATTGGTCTCCAAATTTGAGGAAGGACATTCTTGCTCTTGAGGGAGGTTCACCAGGTTAATTCCCGGGATGGTGGGACTGTCATATGTTGAAAGAATGGAGTGACGGGGCTTGTATACACTGGAATTTAGAAGGATGAGAGGAAATCTTATTGAAACATATAAGATTATTAAGGGATTGGACACGCTAGAGGCAGGAAAAATGTTCCCGTTGTTAGAGGAGTCCAGAACCAGGGGCCAGAGTTTAGGGGGCAGGACATTTAGAACGGAGATGAGGAAAAACGTTTTCACACAGAGAGTTGTGAATCTGTGGATTTATCTGCCTCGGAAGGCAGTGGAGGCCAATTCTCTGGTTGCTTTCAAGAGAGAGTTAGATATAGCTCTTAAAAATAGTGGAGTCAAGGGATATGGGGAGAAGGCAGGAACGGGGTGCTGATTGTGGATGATCAGCCATGATCACAGTGAATGGCGGTGCTGACTCGAAGGGCCAAATGGCCTACTCCTGCACCTATTGTCTATTGTCTATTGTTATCTGACAATCTGAAAACGTCTGATGAAGGGTCTCGACCAGAGACATCACCTATTCCTTTTCTCCAGAGAGGCTGCCTGACCCGCTGAGTTACTCCAGATCTATGTTCAATCCGAAAAGGACCAAGTGTTCCTTTTCTATCCTTGCTGATCGTCGATCAATGCTCTCTTGTCAGCTTCAATGCCAAACGCTTACAATATACGTAACTTTTGTTTGTGCGGCATCCGGTTTGTGCACGGTTATCTCATAGGTTTGTGCGACTGATAGAGAATACAAAGTAAGAATAAAGGGATTGTTATTTTGAGGCATCTCTTTGATGGTGGCCAAAATTTCAACCTATATCTGTGAGATTTAACCTGGCAGGTCCTTCCTTCAAACAAATAACTACCTTATTTTTTCTCAGCTCTTCATTCACCATTAAATGAATTTGGAAATCATTTCTGCCTTGTGTGATGTTGTCAAGGTGCCTCCAAGAGTCATTCTCATTGGTGTATCTAACAATCTTGACTTGCTTACCAGATGACTGGCTGATTTATGTTTGTTCCATATAACCATATAACCATATAACAATTACAGCACGGAAACAGGTCATCTCGACCCTTCTAGTCCGTGCCGAACACATAATCTCCCCTAGTCCCATATACCTGCGTTCAGACCATAACCCTCCATTCCTTTCCCATCCATATAACTATCCAATTTATTTTTAAATGATAAAAACGAACCTGCCTCCACCACCTTCACTGGAAGCTCATTCCACACAGCTACCACTCTCTGAGTAAAGAAGTTCCCCCTCATGTTACCCCTAAACTTCAGTCCCTTAATTCTCAAGTCATGTCCCCTTGTTTGAATCTTCCCTACTCTCAGTGGGAAAAGCTTTTCCACGTCAACTCTGTCTATCCCTCTCATCATTTTAAAAACCTCTATCAAGTCCCCCCTTAACCTTCTGCGCTCCAAAGAATAAAGCCCTAACTTGTTCAACCTTTCTCTGTAACTTAGTTGCTGAAACCCAGGCAACATTCTAGTAAATCTCCTCTGTACTCTCTCTATTTTGTTGACATCCTTCCTATAATTAGGCGACCAAAATTGTACACCATACTCCAGAATTGGCCTCACCAATGCCTTGTACAATTTTAACATTACATCCCAACTTCTATTCCTGTTGAAAGAATCACCCCTGCTGTCCACAGTTATTTTGACATAGATTTTATTAGTGCAGCCAGCTTTAGTCATCAGTTATAAGTCCATAGTGAGAGAATTAATTGCAGGGTAACCAATATTTCAAGTAACGCCTTTGAAGGTTCTGTTATTAAATTCAGCATTTAATGAGGCTATTTAGATCGCTGGCCTCAAATCTAGTTTTTTGCGCATAGAGTTAGTGTGGTTAGTTGTTGGGTCAATGGGTTTTAATGCTCTTTGCCAATGGCAGCCAAAAAAACAGACAGAAAGCCATTCAGAATCGATCCCATTATCCCTTTTGAAAGGTTATTCTGCAGACATGTCCATTTTAATGAGTCTCCCAATGCTCATTTTCTAAGCTTATGCATGGAGAATATCCACCTCATATTCACTGCTTACTGTTGTTTGTTCCAATTAATCCCTATAAAATGAACATATGAATTGATGAATATATGATGAGCACTTGACGGCCCTGGATAGAGTGAATGTGGAGAGGATGTTTCCACTCGTGGGAGAGTCCAGGACCAGAGGTCATAGCCTAAGAATAAAAGGACGCACCTTTAGAAAGGAGATGAGGAGGAATTTCTTTAGTCAGAGGATGGTGAACTTCTGGAATTCATTGCAAAATACGGCTGTGAAGGTCGTCAATGAATATTTTTACATTTTATTGACATATTCTTGATTAATAAGGCTGTCAGGGGTTAAGGGGAAAAGGCAAGAGAATGGGTTGAGAGGGAATGATAGATCAGCCGTGATCAAATGGCAGAGTAGACTTGATGGGCCAAATGATCTAATTCTGTTCCTAGAATTGATGATGAAAATATCAGTGCCTTCAGAAAAGAAAACAAATAAGATAAAATAGCGTCCTTTTCATGGAAAATCCACCCTTTAATTATGTCAGCTTTGATGTAAAGATTATAAAAAGAAGAGTAATTCTGATCAGTTCTCACTGCATCTACTTAAAGATCAAATAATTAAAAGCAAAGGCGAAAATCAACTAAATCAAGGCACACAAAGTATGCAGTGAACTGAACACGTTGAAACATATCTGTTTAGTTTGTTTTATTTTAGAGATACAGCGCGGAAACAGGCCGTTTGGCTCACTGAATGTGCGCCAACCAGCGATCCCCGCACATTAACACTATTCCACGCACACTAGAGACAATTTACAACTATACCTAGCCGATTAGCCTACAAATTTGTACGTCTTGGGAGTGTGGGAGGAAACCGGAGCACCTGGAGAAAGCCCACGCAGGCCACGGGGGAGGAACATTCAAACTCCGCATAGACAATACCCGTGATCAGGATCGAACCCGGGTCTCTGGCGCTATCAGGCAGCAACTCTACCGCTGCGCCACCATGCAGCCATCTGTTAATATTACAAAAAGGAAATCTGCAATTTATCAAACATGAAAGAAATAAGAAGTTTTGAAAACTTAGACTTTTCTGATTGTCCCTGATGTTTTCTTGGCCAGTCTTTATTGTGGCAAATGTAAATTATCTTACTAGGACTAAACTAACTCGTGGGAGTTTCGGAGCCTACTCATTCAATGGAATGAATTACCATGCGTACTTAAGATGACATGGTTGTGATCAAAACCTAAGTTAAAAAATGCATCTCTATTTCTGTGTATAATTGAGCTCTAGGATCATTAACTTCTTCCATTCAGTTCCCTTGGTGCTGCCATAATTACGATCATGAATGTTTAAACAAAATGAGTCACTAAGTCACGAAATATGGATAAAAGAAAACCAGAGCACATTAAAACATAATATAATTATAAATAATGGCCTGATTCTTATGAAAGGAATGAGTGTGAATACCTTTATTGAATTAGGTGCTCATGTCCCAATTTGTTGGAAATGTGTACAACGTATACAAATCACTAGGAATACAATGAATTCACGTTATACATAATGAACAACTTACAAAAGAACCTACAATAAATGATGTTCACAGTGGAGGTCTAGATGTCAAAGGATGGCATTTCTGTCGTGGATTACATGTCTGCTCTCAATATGCCAATTAAGTGGTTCAAACGTTAACCTGTTGTTCAGAACAGCTGAAAGGAAAATGGGCTCAGCGATAGATTTGCTGCCTTACAGAGCTTACAGCGCCAGAGACCCTGGTTCGATCCCGACCACGTGTGCTGCCTGTATGGAGTTTGTACGTTCTCCCCGTGACTGTGTGGGTTTTCTCTGAGATCTTCGGTTCCCTCCCACACTCCAACGACGTACAGGCTTGTAGGTTAGTTGGCTTGGTACAAAAGGAAATTGTCCCTAGTGTGTGTAGGACAGTGTTAGTGTGCGGGGATCACTGGTCGGTGTCGACTCGATGGGCCGACGGGCCTGTTTCAACACTGGATCTTCAAACTAAACTAAAGCTAAACTAAATGTGTATGAAGGGACTGCAGATGCTGGTTTAAACCAAAGATAGACACAAAATGCTGGAGTAACTCAGTGGGACACGTGTGCGGATGTGGCGTTGAAGGATGAGAAGCCAAATCAAAGAAGTGGAAGCCAAATAACCGAACGGAAACGAAGCCGAAATGCCAAATAACCAGAAGCGTACAAAGCCGAAACGCCAACTAACCAAAAGGGTGGGACGCCTAAAAGCAAACCCACTGAAAGGCCGCTCTACCGAAACGCCAACTCACTTTTGGCGGGCATTTGTTTTAAAAAGAGAAACACTATGGTTGCCAATGCCCCGAGCCGCCTGTTCCCGCTACCGGGGTGGGGGGTGAATCACCTGGTGTGGGTGGGGGGTGAATCACCTGGTGTGAGTGTCAGGGGTGAATCACCCCGTGTGTGGGTCGGGGTCCAGGGGTCGGCGGGGGGTGAATCACCCTGGTGCGAGGGTTGGGGTCCGATGGCGGTGCATCGCGGTCAGTGACACTGGGTGGGCAGAGCGACCAGCCTGATCCCATACCTCTGCTCCACCCGGTGCTGTCGACCCACGGGGGAGAAGAGGCGGAGGGCAGCCGTGGCCGTGGGAGAGTGCGGGCTGTCCCGAGGGATGCGCTCCTTCAGCCGCTTACAACTTGGTGCTCGGGTTCAGAGTGCCCAGTCACCTATGGCTTGTGTGGGGAAAATGACCCCCATCCTCCTGCCCCTATCGGCCAATGATGTGATGGACGCGGGGTCTGGACCAATCGCTAACAAGTCCCGTCCCCCCCCCCCCCCCCCCCCCCCGCGATGTCATGTCCGTTATTTGACTTTTCGGCAGAGCGGCCTTTTGGTGAGTTTGCTTATAGACGTCCCGCCATTTTGGTTATTTGGCATTTCGGCTTTGTACGCTTTCGGTTATTTGGCGTTTCAGCTTTGTTTCCATTCAGTTATTTGGCTTCCACTTCCTTGCTTCGGCTTCTCATCATTCGACGCCACGTCCGGGTACCGCGGGGCAGGCAGCATCTCTGGAGAGAAGAAATGGGTGATGTTTCGGGTCGAGACCTGACCTGAAACCTCACCCATTCCTTCTCTCCGGAGATGCTGCCTGTCCCACTGAGTTACTCCAGTATTTTGTGTCTATTTAAAGCTAAACTAAACTCATCACAACATAAAAATCTGAATGAATCTGGGCCATATGTGTTCCCAAAATTGACAACTATTAGGTTGAAAAGGCTTACATTTAAAAGGTCCTTTTAAAGGCATACATTTACAGTAAAAAGGTCAAGTTAAAGCATTAGGGAAGATTACAGAAGATTAGAATCTGTTTATAATGCATTGCATTTTCTGCATTCTTTATTCATTGTCATGAAGGAAAAGAGTTGAGGTAATCCCCGATGTTAAAATCAGGACACGAATGTGCCGGGTCACGTCCCTGGATTATAGAATCCTTACACAAACACAGAGTGGTTTGATGGAACACCTTTGTTGTTCAACTTTTACAGACTCGTGTATAATTGATAATATAACGGTCGGTCGTAAATCATAACCTTCTAAAATGCTGCTGGGAATGTCATACCATATTCCGATCTAACAGATGGTACATGTAAAAAGCAGAAACATAGACATAGAGTGATGCAGTGTGGAATCTGGCCCATCGGCCCAACTTGCCCACACCGACCAACATATCCCAACTACCATAGTCCCACCTGCCTGCGTTTGGCCCATATTGCTCCAAACCTGTCCTATCCATGTACCTGTCTAACTGTTTCTTAAATGTTGCAATAGTCCCTACCTCAACTACCTCCTCCAGCAGCTCATTCCATACACTCACCAGCTTCTGTGTGTAAACGTTACCCCTCAGATTCCCATTAAATCTATCCCCCCTCACCTTATTGGGCCTGTTTACATAGTGCATCTTTGTTGTTCAACTTCAACTCAAACTAAACTAAACTAAACCAAACTAAGTATGAGCCACAGCTGACCGCAAATCTTGTAAACAACAAGAATGTTTGCAGAACTGAACATGAACATTTCGGGCAGTGCAGTGCCGTAGTTGGTAGAGCTCACAGCACCAGAGGCCCAAATTTGATCCTGACCTCGGGTGCTCTCTGTGTTAGTTTCCATGAACACCCTGTGACTATATGGGTTTTCTCCGGGTGCTCTGGTTTCTCCCAAATACGAAAGACATGCAGGCTTGCAGGTTAATTGGTCTCTATGAATTGCTCTAGTTTGCAGGGAGTGGATTCAAAAATGGGATAACACAGAACTAATGTGAATGGGTGATGGATGGTCTACGTGGACTCGGTGGGCCAAACTGCCCGTTACATAGCTGTGTCTTTCAATCTATCCAAATTCACTTTAAATAGGGGTAGGTCCTTCTAAAAGTCATGCCCTTCTATCAGCAGTAAGATCACAATAAAATCTGCATAGGCTTCATTCACAGATTCAAATTGAATCAGAATTCAACAAATTAATCATGTTTGCTTGATATCTGCTGGAAATAAAGGTTAATTCGATAATTACAAAAACTAGGGTGTGAAAGACAGCAAGACCTCCACAAGGATATGTAACACTACTTAACACTATGGGCGGCATGGTGGCGCAGCAGCAGAGTTGCTGCCTTACAACGCCAGAGACCCGGGTTCAATCCTGACTGCAGGTGCTGTTTGTACGGAGTTTGTACGTTCTTCCCGTGACCTACGTGGGTTTTCTCCAGGTGCTCCGGTCTCCTCCCACACTCCAAAGACAGACAGGTTTGTAGGTTAATTGGCTTGGTATAACTGTAAATGATCCCTAGTGTGTGTAGAATGGTGTAAGTGTGTGGTGATCGCTCGTTGGCGTGGACTCGGTGGGCCAAAGGGCCTGTTTCCGCGCTGTATCTCTAAACTAAACTAAACTATATTCTGAAGTCTGATTATTTTGCTCTTTTGCACTACCTGTAGCACTCATGTTTAGTTTGATTTGCTTGGAGAGCATTCAAAACAAACCTTTTCACTATATTTCAGTACACATATTAATCATAAACCAGTGCCAATACCAATAACTCAGTTTTGCAAATTTATGCTTTGACTTGACCGCACAAATCCTGTTGGTTCAGTATCAGGCTTTGTTGCTCAAAGCCATCAATGTTATGTAGATTTGCATCTCTTTTAATGAGTTGTTAATTATTTCACATTACCGCTTAGAAATGACAATAAAAATGATTCCCTCTCGTATATTTTGTGGATTGATTCAATTAGTAATATAATCATTTCTGCGGGATTTTAGATATTGTAGAATTGATTAGGTCAAAGTAAATCTTAACTCATTGTCCAAAGACAATTCTGGACACAGAGATCTGCAGGTGCAGCTTTGCAAAAAAAAAGACGCAAAGTGCTGGAGTAATTCAGCGGGTCAGGCGGCATCTCTGGAGAACATGGATAGGAGAAGTTTTGGGTTAAGACTGAAGAAGGGTCCCAACCCAACCCATCACCTATTCATGTTCTCCAGAGATGCTGTCTAACCCATTGAGTTATTCCAGCACTTTGAGTCGTTCTTTTTAAAGAATATTCAGCATTAGACCAATATATTGTACAGTAAGAGAATATGACAGACTTACCTGACCTTTACATGTTCAATAAAAGTAAGTGATTTTGTTTTCACAATGTCTAGGTGAATATACCAATATGTTTTTGGCAATTGATAATGGAAAGAAGAGGAACTGTTTTTTATTTATGATTTTTCTCTCACAGGCAGTAAAGGTGAGGAGGCGATTCTTGTCAGAAATACTGGGTTCAGTTTAGTTTAGTACAGTTTAGTTTACTGTCACGTGAACCGAGGTACGGTGAAAAACTTTTGTTGTGTGCCAGCCAGTCAGTTGTAATAAATACGACTAGTCAAATGTGTAGGAAGGAACTGCAGATGCTGGTTTGCACCGAAAATAAGACACAACATGCTGGAGTAACTCAGTGGGACATAGAAACATAGAAACATAGAAAATAGTGGCAGGAGTAGGCCATTCGGCCCTTCGAGCCTGCACCGCCATTCAATATGATCATGGCTGATCATCCAACTCAGTATCCTGTACCTGCCTTCTCTTCATACCCCCTGATCCCTTTAGCCACAAGGGCCACATCTAACTCCCTCTTAAATATAGCCAATGAACTGGCCTCAACTACCTTCTGTGGCAGAGAATTCCAGAGATTCACCACTCTCTGTGTGAAAAATGTTTTCCTCATCTCGGACCTAAAAGATTTCCCCCTTATCCTTAAACTGTGACCCCTTGTTCTGGACTTCCCCAACATCAGGAACAATCTTCCTGCATCCAACCCCTTAAGAATTTTGTAAGTTTCTATAAGATCCCCCCTCAATCTTCTAAATTCTAGCGAGTACAAGCCGAGTCTATCCAGTTGGACTGGACGCAATACTCCAGGTGTGGTCTCACCAAGACCCTGTACAGGCAGTATCTCTGCAAAGTAAAAGTGTTTTTTCTCCAGAGACGCTGCCTGACCTGCACTTATTCCAGTACTTTGTGCTATCTATGACATGTCAAGTAGCAGGCAAAATTAAAAATGCATTTAACCAAATGTAATTTAAAATAATCAGACAAATTTCTTCCACGTCTAACTTAAACTATTACATTCAAGTAATATGAATTTAATCCAAAAGTCTTTATTCATAGGCAGGTATTTCCCACGTTTAGAGAGTCTTAAATAAATGGAGTAACAGGATAGGACAAGTCAGTGGATGTTAGGTATTTTTAGCCAGACCCAACATTTTTCTCTCCAAGGGTATCTGCTATTTCAAGTATCTCCTTTATTCAGGGAGAAAATGATTAATTGATGTTAGTAATAGGCACTGTCAACCAGTAGGTGCCTGCGAAACCTGACAGCTTCAAGACAGGTCCTTAAGAGAGCATAAATGCACCAAACATTCATTTTACAGCCGTGCTGTCATACGTGACACATTTCTGCTGTTAATATTAGAGGTTTCTTACATTAGTTCAGTTTAGTTCAGTTTAGAGATACAGCGCGGAAACAGGCACTTCGGCCCACCAGCGATCCCCGCACATCAACATTGTCCTACACACACTCGGCACAATTTACAACCATACCTAGCCAATTAGCATACAAATTTGTACGTCTTTGGAGTGTGGGTGGAAACCGGAGCACCTGGAGAAAACCCACGCAGGTCACAGAGAGAACGTACAAACTCCATGCAAAACCCGGGTAACTGATTTCATGCTTTTCCCCCCCACATAACCAAGATACTCTGGAAGGCCTCTGGGATAGGGGGGGGGGGGGGAGGTGGGGGGGGGGGGTAAGTTTGTACACCATGGCTGTCTGTGCACCAGTCTCCCCACATTAAACAAAGTCACGCACAGGCGTCCTCCATATAGGGAATAGCATGCTGGAGACACCAAGATACAGCATGGAAACATGACCTCCAGCCTACCGAGTCTCCACTGCCCATTCACATGTGTTCCATTTAACCCACTTATATATTGAAAAGTGTAGGAAGATTCAGATTCAAACGTTATTGTCATTGTGCAGTGTACAGTACAGAGACAACGAAATGCAGTAAAGGAAGTAACTGCAGAAGCTGTTTTAAACCCAAGATAGGTACAAAAAGCTGGAGTAACTCAGCAGGTCAGATAGTATCTCTGGAGAAAACAAAAAGGAGAGGTTTCGGGTCGAGACCCTTCTTCAGACAGTTTTTATGTGTTTATATATTGAGAACATTGGTGGAGCGGGGTGGGGGCATATTAATGTAATTCCCTGTAATAGTAAAGTTCTATGTGTAAGTTTTTGGTCATATTCTGTCACTATTTAATAGTGCACAGACTACACTTTTCAGAACAGATTGATCTCCTCACTAATAGTGTTCATAATCTCCATCGTAGTACAACATTGCAGCTATCACACATCCGACAATGTTTTAAATGCCTTAAGACACTCTAACTGTGCTGCAATTACGCTAGTCATATGCCACAAGCACGACGTTTTGTTGTAACTGATCCAGCTCTCTCTCAACTTTAGAGCCGATGGGAATGGTCAACACATGAAACAGGTTGGCTTTGCGTGTGGTCTGACACAAATATTTGCACTGTACATTGTTATGCCACTGTGATGCCAGTTTTTGAACATTCTTTGAGGGATCTACCGTAGTAGCTGCCACAAAAAGGCAGCCAGCATCATCAATGACCCACAACACTCTGGCCACACACTCATTTCACCCCTCCCATCGGGAAAAATATATCAGAGCCTGAAAACTGTAACATCCAGGCACAGGAACAGCTTTTTCCCTTCTTTCTTAGGCCCCCCCTTCAGTAATGGCTGACCATGGGTGTCTCCAGGGTGCTATTCCCAATATGGAGGACGCCTGTGCGTGACTTTGTTTTACGTGGGGAGACTGGTGCACAGACAGCCACCACACGGTCCTTGACAGATCTGGGTCAGGATCCAGTGGCATGGAGTCCAAGACGACCGGAGACCCTTTTCTGCTGCAGCCTTCATCCGCCATCCCAGCCGTTGTGACGCTCCACTAAGGTCAGCCATCGTCTTCCACCTGATCCACCGTTGAGGCCTTGGTTGGATGCTCTTGGTCAGAGACCTCCCCCTCGACCTTACCGCCATGGGTGGCCCTACCAGGAGCATTGCCCCAGACGGCATCGCTCTCAGGATCTCAGGTCCACACAAGCTTCTCCACCACGACAAGGTGACAATCCCAACAACCATCAGGCTATTAACCATTACAACCTCAAATAAGCTCTGAACTACATAGACTTGGAGGTATTGGTTTTGTCTTTTAGTACTATTATTGTTTGTTTGTTTGTTTTGTGTGTGTGTGTGTGTGTGTGTGTGTGTGTGTGTGTGTGTGTGTGTGTGTGTGTGTGTGTGTGTGTGTGTGTGTGTGTGTGTGTGTGTGTATATATGTATATATAGTCTGTGTACATATATATGTATACATAGGTAGACACAAAATGCTGGAGTAACTCAACATATATGTAAACATACATACATACATATACACACACACACACACACACATAACTTTTTTATCTCATTTATTACATTGTTTACAGAGTACTATGTTTACATATCCTGTTGTGCTGCTGCAAGTAGGAATTTCATTGTCCGATCTGGGACATATGATAATAAAACACTCTTGACTTGAATATGCCTTCCCAGCAATAGATCAAATTGTGACTTTGAAGGGTCAATGCCTACAAACATTCTTCTAACGTAGCTGGGTTGTCATATCCAGTTCTTCCCCGTTAGTTTTTTAAAAAGTTGAGTTTAGAGACACAGCATGGAAACAAGGCCACGCGGGTCATGGAGAGAATGTACAAACTACGTTCAGACAGCACCCGTAGTCAGGATCGAACCCGGGTCTCTGGCGCTGCAAGGCAGAAACTCTACTGCTACGCTACTGTGCCACCCATTAAACTTGGCCTGTTTCCATGGGTTACTGCGGTGATGGGTATCTGTACTCGCCATCTGTTGTGTTGTACTGGGCACGTCATTAACACTAATGGCTGCAGAATCTCAGCGGAGCAAGTTTTTGTTTGACAGTGGTGTCCTTTGATGGTTTTTGGCTGAACTTGATCATGCAAGTGCGTTGACTCATTATGGAACAGTCTACAGCAATGTCAATTTGTATGTCAAAGCATGTTTCCTTAAAAATCAGCCTGCTGTTGTTATTGCTTGCGGCATGGATTCTGCACAAGTGCCATCCCTGAACATGCAATCTATAAAAATCCAAACATAGATGCTGGAAATCTGAAATAAAAACAGCAAAACAGGACGGCACAGTAGTGTAGCGGTGGAATTGCTGTCTTCCAGTGCCAGAGATCCAGGTTCAATCCCGATTACGGGATAGAGTTTCTACGTTCTCCCCATGCCTGCGTGGGTTTTCTCCGTGATCTTCGGTTTCCTCCCACACTCCAAAGACATACAGGTTTGTAGGTTAATTGGCTTGGTATAAATGTAAATAGTCCCTACTGTGTGTAGGATAGTGTTAATGTGTGGGGATCACTGGTCAGTGCGGACTCGATGGGCCGAAGGGCCTGTTTCCATGGTATATCTCTAATCTAATCTAAGCTAAACTATAACTAAAATGCTGGAAACACAGCAGTCAGCAGGCAGTGAAGAAAGCGAATGGCATGTTGGCCTTCATAACCAGAGGAGTTGAGTATAGGAGCAAAGAGCTCCTTCTGCAGTTGTACAGGGCCTAGTGAGACCACACCTGGAGTATTGTGTGCAGTTTTGGTCTCCAAATTTGGGGAAGGGCATTCTTTCTATTGAGGAAGTGCAGCATAGTTTCACAAGGTTAAATCCCGGGATGGCGGGGCTGTCATATGTTGAGGGAATGGAGCGGCTGGGCTTGTATACTCTGGAATTTAGAAGGATGAGGGAATCTTATTGAAACATATAAGATTATTAAGGGTTTGGACATGCTAGAGGCAGGAAATTTGTTCCTGATTTTAGGAGACTCCAGAACCAGGGGCCACAGTTTAAGAATACGGGGTAAGCCATTTAGAACAGAGATGAGGAAACGCTTTTTCACACAGAGAGGTGTGAGTCTGGGGAATTCTCTGCCTCGGAGGGCGGTGGCGGCCAGTTCTCTGGAATCTTTCAAGAGAGAGCTAGATAGGGCTCATGAAGATAGCACAGTCAGGGGATATGGGGAGAAGGCAGGAACGGAGTGCTGATTGTGGATGATCAGCCATGATCACATTGAATGGTGATGGTGGCTTGAAGGGTCGTATGGCCTACTCCTGCACCTATTGTCTGTTGTCTATTGCAACTGCAGAAAGAGGAACGTTTTGGACTGAAATTAAAGAGTCAAGAAGTGTGGATTTTCAGTGAAGCAATAAAACCTGACAAAGGATCTCCAACCTGGTACATTAACTCTGTTCTTCTTTCCACAGATGCTGCCTAATTTAGTGAGCAACTCAAATGTTTTTCGTTCTGATTCTAAAGTATGATATTTTTCTTTCTGTGGTAATTTCAAATTGCCCCTGCAAAAGTTCCCTAGATGATGCCCAACCCAAGTGTCTATTTGCGCGCTTGCCACAGAAGCAAATCCACAATCACATATTCACTTCATACCTTTAAATCTCCACTCCTACAGCAACATTTCTTACTTTTGTTATTCCCTTATCATGTATCTATACACTGTGAGTGGCTCGATTGTAATCATGTATTGTCTTTCCGCAAGCTGGTTAGCACGCAACATAAGCTTTTTACCTCGGTACACGTGACAATGAACTAAACTGAACTGAATTGAACTGATTTTTTTTATCTCCCATAACCATGAACCTGAAGGCTGACAGAAAATGATACTAGTTAATCTTGGCATCATGTTCAGCACAGACATTGTGGGCCGAAGGGCCTGGTCCGGTGTGGTACTCTTCTTTTTTTGGAATTTTAAAATTTAAATTTTATTGAGCCATCAAAAAATGGGTACAGATTATGTTGCCTTATCCAATCTCATTTTTTCCAAATGTACATATCAAAACAAAACATTTGAGTATTATACAAACAATATGGATGGGCATGTTTATAAAAAATATATAAATAAATAAATAAATAATGAGGGGGGTGAAGTAAATAATAAAAATAAAAATAAATAAATACATAAGTAAAGTGCAGAAGGTGACAACAGTACATAGGGAACAGTTCTTTGTTAAGACCCTTGTTTCTAAAGCTTCTAACTCTCTTGTCTTCTATCCCTTACTCATAATTTCATTAAAATGGACAGTTTAGAGTGTAGATAGGTTTGTGTTATGTGTCAATATTATTCTGTGCAAGAAATTACATAAATGGTTGCCAGATTTTATTAAATTGGTGACACTATCCTTTAGAACATATCTTATTCTCTCTAAATGTAATGTACTGGTCAAGTCATGAAGCCACTTTCTGGAATTGGGAGCTGTTGCTTTTTCCCACGACATGAGCAGTAGTTTCTTGGCTATAATCAGAGGGGATCAGAGGGTATGGAGAGAAGGCAGGTACGGGATACTGAGTTGGATGATCAGCCATGATCATATTGAATGGCGGTGCAGGCTCGAAGGGCCGAATGGCCTACTCCTGCACCTAATTTCTATGTTTCTATGTTTCTATGTAATGAGACAGTAGAAGAGGAATTGTCGTTGAGCAGTTGTGAGTTGTCTTGATGTTTCAGATACCCCAAAGATGATTAATAAGGGCTCTGGGTTTAATGGGATGTTAAGAATGTCTGAGATATTCTTAAATATATCAGACCAGAAAGAGGTGAGTTTAGGGCATGATACAAAGTTATGAAAAAGAGTAGCATCTGTGGAGTGACATTTATCACAAGTAGGAGAAACATTTGGATATATACTGTGTAATTTTGCCTTGGAATAGTGAAGTGTCTATGTATAATGTTGAACTGTATGAGGCAGTGTCTAGCATTGTTTGAGCACCTATGTTTAAGTTTGAGGCTTTCCTCCCATATTTCATTTGGTATTTGCACATATATTTCCATTTCCCAATTGATCTTATACTTGCTAGAGGATGGAGAGGTTATTGATAGAAGGATATCATGCATATAGGAGAGGAATTTGTCTTAATATGGTGATGTTTTAAGACAGTCATCTATTTGAGACTGCCTCTCAACTTCAAATCCCGACAGATGCTTTCGTATATAATGTTCAAAAGGGAACTGCAGATGCTGGAATATCGAAGGTACACAAAATTGCTGGGGAAACTCAGCGGGTGCAGCAGCATCTATGGAGCGAAGGAAATAGGCGACGTTTCGGGCCGAAACCCTTCTTCAGACTGATGGGGGGTGGGGGGGGGGAAAGAAAGAAGGAAAAGGGGAGGAGGAGGAGGAGCCCGAGGGCGGGCGGATGGGAGGGTGGGAGGAGACAGCTAGAGGGTTAAGGAAGGGGAGGAGACAGGAACCCCGTAACACTGCTCTCTCTCCCCATCCCCGCACACGCAACAAGGGCAGAGTCCCTCTGGTCCTCACCTTTCACCCCACCAGCCGGCAAATACAACACATAATCCTCCGCCATTTCCGCCACCTCCAACGTGACCCCACCACTCGCCACATCTTCCCATCTCCCCCCATGTCTGCCTTCCGCAAAGACCGCTCCCTCCGCAACTCCCTCGTCAATTCTTCCCTTCCCTCCCGCACCACCCCCTCCCCGGGCACTTTCCGTTGCAACCGCAAGAAATGCAACACCTGTCCCTTCACCTCCCCCCTCGACTCCATTCAAGGTCCCAAGCAGTCGTTCCAGGTGCGACAAAGGTTCACCTGTATCTCCTCCAACCTCATCTACTGCATCCGCTGCTCTAGATGTCAGCTGATTTACATCGGTGAGACCAAGCGTAGGTTGGGCGATCATTTCGCCGAACACCTCCGCTCAGTCCGCAATAACCTACCTGACCTCCTGGTGGCTCAGCACTTCAACTCCCCCTCCCATTCCCAATCCGACCTCTCTGTCCTGGGTCTCCTCCATTGCCAGAGTGAGCAACAGCGGAAATTGGAGGAACAGCACCTCATATTCCGTCTGGGGACCTTGCGTCCTTATGGCATTAACATTGAATTCTCCCAATTTGGCTAGCCCTTGCTGTCTCCTCCCCTTCCTTAACCCTCTAGCTGTCTCCTCCCACCCTCCCATCCGCCCGCTCTCGGGCTCCTCCTCCTCCTCCCCTTTTCCTTCTTTCTTTCCCCCCCCCCACCCCCCATCAGTCTGAAGAAGGGTTTTGGCCCGAAACGTCGCCTATTTCCTTCGCTCCATAGATGCTGCTGCACCCGCTGAGTTTCCCCAGCAATTTTGTGTACTTTCGTATATAATCCCTGATTTGCAAGTATCTGAAGAAGTTACTATTTGGGAGTTCAAATTTATTTCGTAGCTGTGTAAAGGTGGCGAACGTACCATTGATACATAAGTCTCTGACACTGTGGATTCCTAATTCACTCCATGTAGAGAAAGTCTTATCGAAAATAGATGGTTTGATTGTGGGGTTGTTTGCTATGGGCAAAACGAGAGATATAGGTTTAAGTTCAAAATGCGTTCTGATTTGCTTCCATATACGAATCAAATTGTGTATAACAGGATTAAATCCATAATATGATTTATTAATTGAAGTAGGAGCTAGTAGGATGGTGCCTATTGAGTATGGGTGACAATCTTCTTGTTCTATTTTTAGCCCATTCAGAGGGATATTTGAGGTGTTTTTAGCCCATTCAGAGGGATATTTGGGATATTTGAGCCAGGAAGCCAGGACTTGATGGCAGAGGCCCAGTAATATAATCTGAAATTTGGAAGAGCAAGCCCACCCATAGTATTTGATTTGTAGAGCTGGTTTTTGTTTATCCTATGAGTTTTGTAATTCCACAAAAAAAGGTACTATTATCGAATCTATTCTCTTAAAAAATGTTTTGTAAGATAAATAGGAATGTGCTGAATTAGATATAGTAGCTGGGGTAAGAAGATCATTTTAATGGTATTCACTCTTCCGAGTAAGGAAATTGGAAGAGTTTTCCAGAATTGGATTTTGCTTTTTAGGTTTACTAATAAGGGAAGGAAATTGGCCTGTAGAAGGGAAGAGTAACGCTTTGTAACCTCAATTCCAGTTAATACTGTAGCCTGAAAATGTACCAAACAGGTTATTTTTTACCAGTATTGCTGGAATAGTGGTTTGAGGTCCCGCTATGTACAGGAAGATATCATCCGTGTACAAAGATATTTTATTTGTGGTCTCTTTCGTGTCGTAACCATGAATACGGGGATCTAATCGAATACTCTGAGCAAGAGGTTCTATAGCAAGGGCAAATATTAATGCTGATAGGGGGCAGCCCTGCCTTGTTCCCCTGAACAAGTTAAAGGGAGATGAGAGTGTTTGGTTTGTGAGGGTTCGTGCTGTCCAGAAAGTTGTATCCAAAGTTAAATCTCTTGAGGAGTCGAATAAGTATGGCCATTCAATCTGGTCAAAT
The DNA here is from genome assembly GCF_010909765.2 of Amblyraja radiata. Classification (NCBI taxonomy): domain Eukaryota; kingdom Metazoa; phylum Chordata; class Chondrichthyes; order Rajiformes; family Rajidae; genus Amblyraja; species Amblyraja radiata. Next base: position 47,980,240 of record NC_045967.1, on the reverse strand, counting down.
GCTTTTTCCGCATCAAGCGTTAGTATAGCCAAGTCGTTGTTTCCTTCTCTTTTTGTCTACATGATATTAAACAGACGTCTCAAGTTAAAGGTGGATTGTCTATTAGGTCTGAACCCCATTTGATCTTTGTGTATTAATTTATTTAATAATGGGCTTAATCTATTGGCTAAGATTTTAGCAAATAGCTTGTCATCTATATTTAGCAGTGAAATCGGACAGTATGAACTTACTTCTTGGGCACCTTTTCCTTTCTTATGAATTGTTGCTACAGTTAGTGTTGGTGGTAAGGCGCCGTTGTATTGTGCTTGTCTATACATTCTATATATATATATATATACGGTGTCAGAGTATCATTAAATGTCTTGTATAATTCACTTGGAAGTCCATCTGGGCCTGGTGCTTTACCAGTTTTAAGAGACGAGATGGCTTTTTGAATCTATAACACGGAGATCAAAGTTAAGATCAAAGTTAAGATCAAAGTTAAGACCATTGCATTCGTCTTCACTCAATTTAGGGAGATTGCATTTATTAAGAAAGTCATTCATGACAGGGGAGTTTTGTACTCTTCTACAGTATGTTGTATAAACCACTCATCACTTTGATATTCCAGAATTCAATGCAGCATTTCCCAACGTATCGCACTTTTCCCAGGTACTTGAAAATATGTCACTCTTTGAGACTGACCATTGACATCCCGGGCTTTGAGAAGCCTTCAAGACAGCCAAGGATTGTGGTTTGAGCTGAAATATTATTTTCGACTAGGTTTGGCTCAAGAAGTCTTAGAAAAGGAGTTAAATTGCATGCAAATTTGAAGAATTATTAAGGGTGTAATTGACAATTTAATTGCCTGTAACATTTTGGTGAACAGCCCAGGAATTAATGATTTTCATTAACGCCATCCTGCTGAGATTAAGTAAATAATTGTTGCTGAGGATTTTGAACTTTGCCTGTAGCTTTCCTGAGCTTTCACTAATTGCTGCTGAAGATTGGAGATGGGCTGCAAGGAAGCACAGGGCCGGCAAGGTGGTGCAGTGGTAGAGTTGCTACCTAACAGCCTTACAGCATCAGAGACCCGGGTTCAATCCTGACTATAGGTGCTGTCTGTACGGAGTTTTTATGTTCTCCCCAATAACACGTGGGTATTCCGGTGCTCCGGTTTCCTCCCACATGCCAAAGATGCGCAGGTTTGTAGGTTAATTGGCTTCGGTAAAGATTGTAAATTGTCCATAGTGTGTAGGATAACGCTAGTGTACAGTGATCGATGGTCGAGCGGACTCGGTGGGCCGAAGGGTCAGTTTCCACCTGTATCTTTACAATTTTACCAAACCCAATTAACCTACAAACCTGTATGTCTTTGGAGTGTGGGAGGAAACCAGAGAAATACCATGCAGCCACAGGGAGAACGTGCAAACTCCGTACAGACACTGCCTGTAGTCAGGATCCAATTCGGGGCCTCTGGCATTGTACCACTGCACCCTCTACCACTGCACCCTCCTCAAAGTGGACTTTAATTGGACTTTATAGGACCTCAGTGATATATCTTTGCACTAAATGTTGTACCTGTTATCCTTTATCTTCACCAGGTTCACCAGACTGATTCCTGGGATGTCAGGACTGTCTTATGAAGAAAGACTGGATAGACTTGGTTTTTACTCTCTAGAATTTAGGAGATTGAGAGGGGATCTTATAGAAACTTACAAAATTCTTAAGGGGTTGGACAGGCTAGATGCAGGAAGATTGCTCCCGATGTTGGGGAAGTCCAGGACAAGGGGTCACAGCTTAAAGATAAGGGGGAAATCCTTTAAAACCGAGATGAGAAGAACTTTTTTCACACAGAGAGTGGTGATTTTCTGGAACTCCCTGCCACAGAGGGTAGTCGAGGCCAGTTCATTGGCTATATTTAAGAGGGAGTTAGATGTGGCCCTTGTGGCTAAGGGGATCAGAGGGTATGGAGAGAAGGCAGGTACGGGATACTGAGTTGGATGATCAGCCATGATCATATTGAATGGCGGTGCAGGCTCGAAGGGCCGAATGGCTTACTCCTGCACCTAATTTCTATGTTTCTATGTTTCTATCTTCAACCGTGCACTGTTGCCAGCTGCATCTCTGAAGAAAAGGAGTAGTTAACGTTTCGGGTCAAGACCCTTCTTCAGACTGAGACTGACCCGAAACGTCACCCATTCTTTCTCTCCAGAGATGCTGCCTGACCCATTGAGTTACTCCAGCTTTTTTTTGTCTATCTATGGTTTAAACCAGCATCTGCAGTTCCTTCCAACACATTTAGACTGGATAGCATACAAACAAAAACTTTTCACTGTATCTTGGTACATGTGACAATAATAAACTAAACTGAGCTAAACTAGTTATTTTGCTGTACCTTCACCAGATATTTTTTTCCAGCAGTCATGAGCAGCGTATCAATTCCTCATTGCCTCTCATGCCCAGAATGAGCTTCCTCTAATTGAACAGCTATTCCATTTCTAGATAACAGTCTTGCCTTCATTCTAGCATCAGATCACAGAACAGTTGAACACATTCTGCCTGCAGGGCAGAAGCTGACAGTTCCATCTGAATGCTGACATGACTGAAACCCTATCCATGTTAGTCAATATAATTTTGGATTCTCTTTGGAAAATTGTAAACATAGTAGATGATTAAAACTAAATTATGGAATGATTCATTTTTATTGAGAACAAAAGTGATTCAGAGTAATTACTTCATACTAAATCACAGCAGTAATGTACCTTGCAACATATATCAGAAACTCTGTTGATGCAATAACCCAGCAATATTTGTTCATATAATTGCACTGTTATATCAGAATTCAAATTGTGCTGGGCAATATTAATGTCAAATTCTTCATTATGGTTTTGAATGAAATCCCTCTTTTAATATTTGAGCGGTCACAGTGGCGCAGCGGTAGAGTTGCTGTCTTACAATAAATGCAGCGCTGGCGACCCGGGCTCGACGCTGAGTACGGGTGCTGTCCATACGGCGTTTGTACGTTCTCCCCGTGATCTGCGTCACCCCGTCACACCCCCCCCACCAGACACTCCTTCCCCCAGAAAAATTGCACTACTACTACTGTATGTACGTATATATATTTATTGCTCATTATTCTATGTTCGCTCTTCTGGATTGGATTGGATTCCTTTATTGTCATTCAGACCTTTTGGTCTGAATGAAATGTCGTTGCCTGCAGTCATACATATAATAATAAATAACACCAGGCACCTCCTCACTGTGATGGAGGCAAAAGTCTTAAAGTCTTTGTCTCTTCCCTCCTTGTTCTCCCTCTGCGCTGAGGCGATCCAGGCTTCCGTTGTTGTGACCCCGCCGGATGATGGTGAGTAAGTCCCGCGGCTCAACCGAGCTCCGCGAATGGGTCGGTTCAAACTCCGTGGCCCGGGACGGTCGAAGCTGCCGAAGCTGCCGCCCTCCAGTCCAGACACACTTCTGGGTAAGATGCTAACTGCATTTTGTTGTCTCTGTACTGCACACCGCACAATGGCAATAAAGATTGAATCTGAATCTGCATGGGTTTTCTCCGAGATCTTCGGTTTCCTCCCACACTCCAAAGATGTGCAGGTTTGTAGGTTAATTGGCTTGGTAAATGTAAACAAATTGTCCCTATTGGGTGTAGGATAGTGTAAATGTGCGGGGATCGCTGGTCGGCGCGAACCCGGTGGGCCGAAGGGCCTGTTTCCGCGTTGTATCTTTAAACTAAACTAAACTAAAATTCAATCAAGGTAATGCTTAATAACAATTTCTATCACTTTGTCTTTGAAAAATGACCACCCTGACTAAAGTAGAGAAAGAAGGAAAATAAGCTTCCTACAATTTTGACTCGGAAGAATTAAAGTCTCTCTAATACTAGGCCTCTGCACATAAAGTTACCAGAATGATATCAGGCTCAGGAGACTCATTCAAATCATGTTCACTGCAGTGATATTACCTGACCTAGAAGTTGTAGTTATGTGCTCATGCACGTTCATTCCCATAACCTGCACCATCGATCACTAATCCAACATGATTTCCCTGGCTCACATCAATAACACAATGTACAACTACTATTACATCTCTACATCAGTATATCAAGCAATCTTAAGACCACGGATTCCTGGGCTCAATTGACAGCTTTTGAGACTTACTACCGTCGAGGTCTTCTCAATAATTTCACTTTCAATCTGACAGTGAGGGGGAAATTCTCAAAGGTTTCACATCCTTTAACAGACAATAAATATTTTTATGATGCATAGGTAAGAAGATGGGTCAGAAATGTTCATTTTCCTTTGGTGTAAATATATGATATAGATCTGACGTAGGGGTGGCGCAGCAGTAGAGTTGCTGCCTTACAGCGCCAGAGACCCGGGATCGATCCTGCCTACGGGTGCTGTCTGTACACAATTTGTACATTCTCCCCGTGACTCTGTGGTCTTTCCCTGGGTGCTCCAGTTTCCTCCCACACTCCAAACAAGTACAGGTTTATAGATTAATTGACTTTGGTTAAAATTGTACATTCTCCCTAGACTGTAGGATAGTGCTAGTGGTCAGGGATCATTGGTTGGCATGGACTCGGTGGCCCAAAGGGCCTGTTTCCGCACTGTATCTCTAAACTAAACTAATATGTGTCTTTAGTTTTTGTTTAGTTTGGAGATACAGCGTGGAAACAGGCCCACTGAGTCTGCACTGGCCAGCAATCCACGCAAAGTAACACTACCCTACACACACTAGGGACCATTTACATTTATACCACGCCAATTATACTACAAACCTATAAGTCTTTGGAGTGTGGGAGGAAACCAAACATCTCAGCGCTCTGCCAGCATTGCCCAGATGGTGTGGAAAACCAAGGGCACAAGCTGGAATTCCTGAGTAAACACAAACTGCTGGAAGAACTCAGTGGATCAGGCAGCATCGGTGATGGGAATGCGCAGACTCGTTTTGGGTCGGGACAGATTCTTCAGACCCGACCCGAAACGTTGCCTGCCCATTTCTCCCACAGATGCCACCTGATCCACTGAAACCCTGGAGATCTTTGTGTTTTGCTGAAGATTCCAGCCTCCACAGTTTTTTGTATCTGGAATTTATGCAATTTGCCATTTATAATGGATACCTTACTGAAGTTAGGCTTGTCACAAAAAGAAGAAAACAGGTTACTTGAAAATCAAAGAACAGCAGAAGGAAATTTGAAATAGAGAACACAGAATCCTAGAGATTCTAAACCAAATAATCAACATCTTTGGTGGGAGAAATTGGTTTGATGTTTCAGGATAATGATTTTTCAGCTATTCCATTACACCGAATATTGGGTGCTAGTGGCAAGCTGGTGGAGATAACTGGTGAGATAGTATATAAATTGGTTGTTAATTGTTTGCAGGTTAATTGGCCTTTAAAAAATTTCCCCTAAAGTGCAGGGAGAATTACACTTATATGTCATGGACAAATCCCACTATGAAACTGTTGAAGGAAACTCTGACATTCAGAAATATGCAAAAATTAGTAAAAGTCAATCAATGTTGTTAAATATCTTTAAATAACTAAAACATTTAAATTATTAAAAACAGTTGAACACAATAAATCTGTTCATATAAACTCTAACAAGGTCTGACATGGTAGGCTTGGTTAGAGCTCTGGGCATCTTGGAGGTTATCAAATTGGGTACAATGTTGGCTTGGTAATTGGAGGCAGAGAATAGTGGTAGAAGCACAAAATGCTGGAGGAACTCAGCGGGCCAGGCAGCATCCCTGGAGAACATGGATCGGTGATGTTTCGGGATGGAACCCTTCTCCTTTTTTGGAAGGGTTCCAACCCAAAATGTTGCCTATCCATATTCTGCAGGGATGCTGCCTGACCCACTGAGTTACTCCAGCATTTTGTATATATCTTTACTGGAAACCAGCATCTGCAGTTCTTTGTTATTACAGAATGGTGGAGTGTTGCTTTTCTGATTGAAAGTCTGGAGACTAAGAGTTTTCCACAAGAATTGGTAAAAGGACCTTTGCTGTTTGTGATATATATTAAATTGGATGTCAATGTAGAGGGCATGATGGTCAAGTTTGCGGGTTATATGTAAACTAGTTATAGACTCGGAAGAAGGTTTCTTAAGCTGATATAGGTCAGCTGGAAATTTGAGTGGAACGAAGATGGGACACGGTGGAAGCTCATAAGAGTAATATTTAAGACACATTTAGGCAGACACATGAGCAGGCAAGGAATAGAGGGACATGGATCATGTGGGGGCAGATGGGATTAGTTTAGATTGGTATTATGATTGACTCAGATATGGTGGGCTGAAGGGCTTGTTCATAGAGTCATGAGTCACACAGCACAGAAACTGCCCCTTCGGCCCTACTTGTCCATGTTAATCAAGATGCCCCCACCTTGCTAGTCCCATTTGGCCCCATTTGGTCCATATCCCTCTAAACCTGTCCTATTGGGGTGGAGGTAGTTGAGCCGGGTACTATAACGCCATTTAAAAGACACTTGCATTGTAGTAATTGGATGCCAAAGTGGGGTAACATAGAACTAGTGGGAGAGGTGATGGGTGATATGGACCTGATGGGCTGAAGGGCCTGTTTCCATGCTGTATCTACAAATTAAACTAATGCATGCACATTTCAAATTAAGAAGCAGATTGAATAGGACATTCACATGATGGAAGGATGAATTCAACCTGGTTTCATGCAATCCTGGACAATACCTTTGACCTTAAGCTTCGTAGCTCATGTGTGCACCGCAATAACATGACATTTTGCTTCTCCGTGATATTTAAATGTCACATTCCCAACAGCATCGCTCAAGATCCAAGACTGGATCATAGGTGCATGCATTGAAATAGAATTTGCAATGTCGTAAAAGAGAATGGCTTGCTTGAAGAAATCATTTGTTCTAAGTTGGTTTATTTTGTACTTCAAGCTTTACATTTACCAATTGCTTATCAATTGCCTCTGCACACACTGTTGGTCTTGAGCAGCAGTTAATCAGGTCAGTTATAGCCACTTGCCTGAAAACCTACTCCTAAACCAGGACGTCATCTGCTGGACACACTTAACGTGATATTAACACATTCAGCACAGTGATACACCTTGTAGAGCCACTGCCTCACAACGCCAGAGATCTGGGTTCAAATCTAACCCAGGGTACTGTCTGTATGGAGTTTGCATGTGGTCCCTGTGACTGTGTGGGTTTGTAGGAAGGAATTGCAGATGCTGGTTTAAACCAAAGATAGGCACCAAAAATTGGCATAACTCAGCGGGACAGGCAGCATCTCTGGAGAGAAGGAATTGGTGACGTTTCGCATCAAGACCCTTCTTCAGGTTTCCTCCAGCTACTCCGGTTTCTTCCACATCCCAAAGATGTGCGGATTGGCAGATTCATTAGCCTCCGTAAATTGCCTGAGTGTTTTAGTTGATTGGGAGAATGTGGGCGGAACCAGAATGGAGAGAATAAAGTTGGATTTGATTAGTGTAGGATGAGTGCAAACTGATAGTTGATAGTCAGCATGGACTTGATAGGCCAAATGACTTGTTTCATGCTGTATCTCTCCATAGATAAAAACATTTCCCAACTCCATGAAATTAATGGCAAGATTTCATACAGTATACAAGATGGTATAGAATTAAGCAACGTGGCAACCAATAATGTTTCAACATTTTTCAGGCTGATAATATATATTTTTGATCTTACCTTGCTATCAATTTAGGAGGGATCTGAGATTTATGAGGAGGTAGATTGAGAAAGTTTTTTTTTCCACTGAGAATAAATTTGGCTCATAAGCCTGATAGCATTTTACCACTTTTTGTTTTAAAGACATTGCAGTTTCAGTTTAGTAAGAATGGCACAAATGAATGCAAACTGATAGAAACATAGAAACATAGAAATTAGGTGCAGGAGTAGGCCATTCGGCCCTTCGAGCCTGCACCGCCATTCAATATGATCATGGCTGATCATCCAACTCAGTATCCCGTACCTGCCTTCTCTCCATACCCTCTGATCCCCTTAGCCACAAGGGCCACATCTAACTCCCTCTTAAATATAGCCAATGAACTGGCCTCGACTACCCTCTGTGGCAGGGAGTTCCAGAGATTCACCACTCTCTGTGTGAAAAAAGTTCTTCTCATCTCGGTTTTAAAGGATTTCCCCCTTATCCTTGCCATGCCAATAACTCATAAGGTCATAAGCAATAGGAGTAGAATTAGGCCATTCGGCCCATCAAGTCTACTCCACCATTCAATAGATAGATAGATAGATAGATAGATAGATAGATAGATAGATAGATATGCCTTTATTGTCATTCAGACCGAAGTCTGAACGAAATTGCAGCAGTCATACATATAATACAATTAAAAAAACAACAATAAACACATATTAACATCCACCACAGTGAGTCCACCCAGCATCTTCTCACTGTGATGGAGGCAAAAGTCTTAGGTCTGCAGTCTCTTCCCTCCTCTTCTCCCTCTGCGCTGAGGCGATACCCCCCGGGCGATGTTATAAATCAGTCCCGCGGCTCAATCACCGCGGCCCGGGGTGGTCGAAGCTGCCGCCCACCAGTCCTGCAGACGCAGCCGCTGGCACGTGGCCGAACCCCGGACTCAGGCCACCACCGCCAGAACACCGTCCCAGCCACCCTCACGTGAGTATCGTGCCGTCATAAGCCTCGGGCTGGGCCGCCCCCGACATGGGCGCCGAACCTCCCCCGGGCTGGGCCGCCCCGACTTGGGCGTCGCTTCTCCCTCCGGCCGGGCTGCCCCGACTTGGGCGTCGCTTCTCCCTCGGGCCAGGCCGCCCCGACTTGGGCGTCGCTTCTCCCTCAGGCCGGGCCGCCCCGACATGGGCACCGAACCTTCCTCGGGCTGCGAGCGCCGCACCTCCCCGAGCTCGGCCGCTCCGACGGGAGCCTCGTTCCACCCTTGGGCTGGCCGCCCTCACGAGAGCGCCACAGCCTCTCACGGGAGCACTGTTCCAGCCCTGAGCCGGACCACCCTCATGGGAGCGAGCTCAGGGCGAGTCCTGACGGGCTCTGCCTCCGGAGCCTCGAGGTCGCCAGCTCCATTAGGCCTCAGCGCAGACGGAGACAGAGAAGGGGAATACAACAAAAAAGTCATGGCTGATCTATCTCTCCCTCTTAACCCCATTCTCCTACCTTCTTCCCATAACCTTTGATACCCGTACTAATCAAGAATCTATCTATCTTAGCCATAAAAAATATCCACTGGCTTGGCCTCCACAGCCATCTGTGGCAAAGAATTCCACAGATTTACCACCTTCTGACTAAAGAAAATTCTCCTCATCTCCTTCCTAAAAGAACGTCCTTTAATTCTGAGGCTATGACCTCCAGTCCTAGACTCTTCCACTAGTAGATTGAGAAAGTTTTTTTTTCCACTGAGAATAAATTTGTCTCATAAGCTTGATAGCATTTTACACTTTTTGTTTTAAAGACATTGCAGTTTCAGTTTAGTAAGAATGGCACAAATGAATGCAAACTGATCCATGCCAATAACTCATAAGGTCATAAGCAATAGGAGTAGAATTAGGCCATTCGGCCCATCAAGTCTACTCCACCATTCGATAGATAGACAGATAGATAGATAGATAGATAGATAGATAGATAGATAGATAGATAGATAGATAGATATGCCTTTATTGTCATTCAGACCGAAGTCTGAACGAAATTGCAGCAGTCATACATATAATACAATAAAAAAACAACAATAAACACATATTAACATCCACCACAGTGAGTCCACCCAGCATCTTCTCACTGTGATGGAGGCAAAAGTCTTAAGTCTGCAGTCTCTTCCCTCCTCTTCTCCCTCTGCGCTGAGGCGATACCCCCCGGACGATGTTATAAATCAGTCCCGCGGCTCAAACACCGCGGCCCGGAGTGGTCGAACCTGCCACCCACCAGTCCTGCAGACGCAGCCGCTGGCCCGTGGCCGAACCCCGGACTCAGGCCACCACCGCCAGAACACCGTCCCAGCCACCCTCACGTGAGTATCGTGCCGTCTTCAGCCTCGGGCTGGGCCGCCCCCGACATGGGCGCCGAACCTCCCCCGGGCCGGGCCGCCCCGACATGGGCGTCGCTTCTCCCTCTGGCCGGGCTGCCCCGACTTGGGCGTCGCTTCTCCCTCCGGCCGGGCCGCTCCGACTTGGGCGTCGCTTCTCCCTCGGGCCGGGCCGCTCCGACATGGGCGCCGAACCTCCCTCGGGCTGCGAGCGCTGCACCTCCCCGAGCTCGGCCGCTCCGACGGGAGCCTCGTTCCACCCTTGGGCTGGCCGCCCTCACGAGAGCGCCACAGCCTCTCACGGGAGCACTGTTCCAGCCTTGAGCTGGACCACCCTCACGGGAGCGAGCTTTCTGGAGTGCTAGTATGGTTGTTGTGGGCTGAAGGGACTAGTTTCCAGAGGGCTAGTATGCAAATTGTGCGCCAAATGGATTATTGGGCTGGCGTCTCAGTCAATCAAGCCTGTTGTGCTGGCAACTCACTCACTCACGGCTGGTGGACTGGTAGTTGACTCACGGCTAATCATTGAAATTCTATTTCAAGCAGGGTATAAGGCCACCAAATTCAAGTGCAGTTTCATACCACTTCTAGCAGGGTGCAAGGCAGTGTTGTACTTCCGGTGGCACTGGTGCCAGCAGCCTCCACCTTCAGCCCGGGATCTTTTTGTTTTTTTGTGTTTTTAGTTATGTTAAAGTGTGTTTTTTATGGTTTTTAAAATGTCTTTATGTGGGGGAAGAGGGCACTGGAGAGGACGCGACTATTATTCGAGTCGCGTCCTCACCCCCCCAGCGGCCTACCTACTGGATTGGCGCGGCCTTTCCTGCCGGGATCGAACAGAGCTCCAGCAGCGGCGGGACAGCGCTGTAACATCGCGGGGCTGGCGATGCCTTACCGGGGATCGCCGTCTGGAGCCCGGAGTGCTGGACCTGCTGCACCGACATCATGGAGCTGCGGTTTGCGGAGCTCCCAACGCAGGCGGCGCTGATCAACAACGCGGGGTCCTGCGACTCCGCCCGGCTCGGCCTGCGGACTCGGGAGCTGCGGACTCCGGCTGCGGGAGGCGGCTGATCAGGAGGTCCGGGCCGCTGAGGAGGAGGATGTTCACCGTCGGGGATCGGCGTCGGCATTCCACCAGCCCAGCGTGAGGGCCTGAACATCGGGCCGCCCGGTGCGGTGACTGCGGGTGCTCGGAAGGCCCAGACTACGGATGAACATCTGGGAAGATCGGAGGGGAGGCTGGCTGGACTATGGTGCCTTCCTCACCTTGGTGCCATTGTGTTATGTTGTGTCGTGGACTTTCTGTGTTTGTGCTTTTCTTTTTTTAATTCAATTTTATTTTTAATATGTTTTATTATTTATCATTTATTTATTTTTATGATACTGCTTGTAAGGAAAATTCATTTCGTTGTCTCTAATTGAGACAATGACAATAAATTTGAATACAATACAATACAAGGCCACCAAATTCAAGTGCAGTTTCATACCATTTGAAGTAGGGTGCAAAGCCACTAAAGACAGCGAGTCATGACCTCTCCCTCCTCCATCTTACAGAGACTGAGCCACACCCACATTTCCGGGTTTTATAACCCCTCCCCCCCCCCACCGGAAAAGGTGTGGCTTTCATGGAGTGATTGACAGGAGAGAGATTCTCAACATTTAAAAAAAAACTAATAACACTTTTATTTTTCATTGATTGGAAGAATTCTCTGTATCTGCAATAAGATGGCCAAAAATCACAGCCGTAAGTGGTAGCGTTTTACCCATGCCACCATTTGCAGTAAGTAGTGCCTTTCAACTTCATGCCACCATTTGCAGTAAGTGGTGCCTTTCAACTTCAAGCCAATGCACCCAAGCCACCATTTGCAGTAAGTAATGCCTTTTAACTTCAAGCCATTGCATCCAAGCCACCATTTGCAGTAAGTAGTGCCTTTCAACTTCAAGCCACACCCAAGCCACCATTAGCAGTAAGATGTGCCTTTCAACTTCAAGTCAAAGCAACCAAGCCACCATTTGCAGTAAGTAGTGCCTTTCAACTTCAAGCCAAAGCAACCAAGCCACCATTTGCAGTGCCTTTCAACTTCAAGCCAAAGCAACCAAGCCACCATTTGCAGTAATAGTGCCTTTCAACTTCATGCTACCATTAGCAGTAAATAGTGCCTTTCAACTTCAAGCCAAAGCACCCAAGCCACCATTTGCAGTAAGTAGTGCCTTTTCTACTTCAAGCCAAAGCTCCCAAGCCACCATTTGCAGTAAGTAATGCCTTTCAACTTCAAGCCAATGCTCCCAAGCCACCCTTTCATTGAGTGATTGACAGGAGAGAGATTCTCAACATTAAAAAAAAAACTAATAACACTTTTATTTTTCATTGATGGGAAGAATTCTCTGTATCTGCTCAGCGGAGGGGGACTGAATAAGATGGCCAAAAATCACAGCCGTAAGTGGTAGCGTTTTATCTAAAATCAATATACAGTGCAAATAGGAAGTAAGTGCATTTACAGTAATGCCTTTTAACTTCAAGCCAAAGCACCCACGCCACCATTTGCAGTAAGTAGTGCCTTTCAACTTCATGCCACCATTTGCAGTAAGTGGTGCCTTTCAACTTCAAGCCAATGCACCCAAGCCACCATTTGCAGTAAGTAATGCATTTTAACTTCAAGCCATTGCATCCAAGCCACCATTTGCAGTAAGTAGTGCCTTTCAACTTCAAGCCACACCCAAGCCATCATTAGCAGTAAGAGGTGCCTTTCAACTTCAAGTCAAAGCAACCAAGCCACCATTTGCAGTAAGTAGTGCCTTTCAACTTCAAGCCAAAGCAACCAAGTCACCATTTGCAGTAAGTAGTGCCTTTCAACTTCAAGCCAAAGCAACCAAGCCACCATGTGCAGTAATAGTGCCTTTCAACTTCATGCTACCATTAGCAGTAAATAGTTCCTTTCAACTTCAAGCCAAAGCACCCAAGCCACCATTTGCAGTAAGTAGTGCCTTTTCTACTTCAAGCCAAAGCTCCCAAGCCACCATTTGCAGTAAGTAGTGCCTTTCAACTTCAAGCCAATGCTCCCAAGCCACCATTTGCAGTAAGTAGTGCCTTTCAACTTCATGCCACCATTTGCAGTAAGTAGTGCCTTTCAACTTCAAGCCACACCCAAGCCACACCCAACCCATCATTTGCAGTAAGTAGTGCCTTTCAACGTCATGCTACCATTAGCAGTAAGTAGTGCCTTTCAACTTCAAGCCAATGCACCCAAGCCACCATTAGCAGTAAGTAGTGCCTTTCAACTTCAAGCCAATGCACCCAAGCCACCATTTGCAGTATGTAGTGCCTTTCAACTTCAAGCCAATGCACCCAAGCCACCATTTGCAGTAAGTAGTGGCTTTCAACTTCATGCTACCATTAGCAGTAAATAGTGCCTTTCAACTTCAAGCCAATGCACCCAAGCCACCATTTGCAGTAATAGTGCCTTTCAACTTCAAGCCAATGCACCCAAGCCATCATTTGCAGTAAGTAGTGCCTTTCAACTTCAAGCCACAATTTGCAGTGCCTTTCAACTTCAAGCCAATGCACCCACGCCCCCCATTTGCAGTAAGTAATGCATTTTAACTTCAAGCCATTGCACCCAAGCCACCATTTGCAGTAAGTGGTGTCTTTCAACTTCAAGCCACACCCAAGCCACCATCTGCAGTAAGTAATGCCTTTCAACTTCAAGCCACACCCAAGCCATCATTTGCAGTAAGTGGTGTATTTCAACTTCAAGCCACACCCAAGCCACCATTTGCAGTAAGTAGTGCCTTTCAACTTCAAGCCAAAGCAACCAAGCCACCATTTGCAGTAATAGTGCCTTTCAACTTCAAGCCAAAGCAACCAAGCCACCATTTGCAGTAATAGTGCCTTTCAACTTCAAGCCAAAGCACCCAAGCCACCATTTGCAGTAAGTAGTGCCTTTCAACTTCAAGCCAAAGCAACCAAGCCACCATTTACAGTAATAGTGCCTTTCAACTTCAAGCCAAAGCAACCAAGCCACCATTTGCAGTAATAGTGCCTTTCAACTTCAAGCCACACCCAAGCCACCATTTGCAGTAAGTAGTGCCTTTCAACTTCAAGCCAAAGCAACCAAGCCACCATTTGCAGTAATAGTGCCTTTCAACTTCAAGCCAAAACAACCAAGCCACCATTTGCAGTAATAGTGCCTTTCAACTTCAAGCCAAAGCTCCCAAGCCACCATTTGCAGTAAGTAGTGCCTTTCAATTTCAAGACACACCCAAGCCAAGCCAACCAGGGGAGGGAGGGAGGGGGGGAGGGGGAGGACGCTTTCTGGAGCTAGTATGAACCATTTTAGAACCAATAGTCATTTTTTTGCAAGGTTTAGAACCAATAGACATTTTTTTGCAAGGTTTAGAACCAATAGACATTTTTTTGCAAGCTTTAGAACCAATAGACTTTTTTTGCAAGCTTTAGAAGCAATAGACTTTTTTTGCAAGCTTTAGAAGCAATATACTTTTTTTGCAAGCTTTAGAAGCAATAAACACTTTTTGCAAGCTTTAGAACCAATAGAGACACTTTTTGCAAGCTTTAGAACCAATAGACATTTTTTGCAAGCCTTAGAACCAAGAGAGAGATTTTTTTGCAGGCTTTAGAACCAATAGAGACATTTTTTCCAAGCTTTAGAACCAATAGACATATTTTTGCAAGCTTTAGAACCAATAGAGACACTTTTTGCTAGCTTTAGAACCAATAGACATTTTTTGCTAGCTTTAGAACTAATAGACTTTTTTTGCAAGCTTTAGAACCAATGGAGACATTTTTTTGCAAGCTTTACAACCAATAGATCCACTTTTTGCAAGCTTTACAACCAATAGACATTGTTTTGCAAGCTTTAGAACCAATAGACACTTTTTTGCAAGCTTTAGAACCAATAGACACTTTTTTTGCAAGCTTTTGAACCAATAGACATTTTTTTGCAAGCTTTAGAACCAATAGAGACACTTTTTGCTAGCTTTAGAACCAATAGAGACACTTTTTGCTAGCTTTAGAACCAAGACATTTTTTGCAAGCTTTAGAACCAATAGACATTTTTTTTGCAAGTTTTAGAACCAATAGATACCTTTTTGCAAGTTTAGAACCAATAGATACATTCTGCAAGCATTTTAGAACCACTAAGGGCACTAACATTTGAGTAGACATGTGTTCAGTGTTATTCACAGCTCAGAGAAATGTGACCCTCTGCCTTCCTCCAGCTTGAAGAGACTGTGTGGCACACCACTTCCTGGTTTTATAGTCCCTCCCCCCTGCCGCCAGCGGGGGCAGCAGAGAGAATGGGGAATTTTGTAAAAACATTAATATCTCTGTCATTTTTAAGCAACGGGAAAAATCCTCGGCGCACATGCGGCGGAGGGGGGCTCTGAGCGAGGTGGCCAAAAATGACGGCCGTAGGTGGTGGCGTTCTCTCGGAAATCGCAGCACAGATGGCCAAAACCGGTCAAGAACAGACTTTTAGTAATATAGATAGCTGGTGGGTTGTAAAGAAAATGACTATGAAATTAATTATAGAAGGTTGAAATATATAATTAGGAAGTTGTGGTGAAAAAGAAGTGATCAATTTTCATAACCACTCATTGCAGATACCTGAGTGACATAACTTCTGTCGACGGGTACAGCTTGTAAGCGCTGTCACAGGAGGTCCAGTAAAGAACTATGGCCTTTATTTTAATGAAGACAGGGAGCTGGAGGAAAGAGAGCACAATTAATGATGAAGGTTCGTAGCTAGGACCGATTTTTTGGTGAGGAAGTAAATGCATCCCTTTTTGCACAATTTTCTTGCACATTCAATAAAGCTTGGCACAAATAAAGTCACAGTCACAGAGCTATAGTCATACAGCATGGAAACAGGCCCTTTGCCCCTACTTGTCCATGCAGACCAACATTGTCCCTTCTACACCAGTCCCATCTGCCTGCTTTTGGCCCAAAACCCTCTAAACCCGTCCTATCCATGCATCTGTCTAAATGTTTCTTAAATATTGTCTCAACTACCTCCTCCAGCAGCTTGTTCCACATACCCACCACCCTATGAATAAAGAAAGTAACCCCTCAGATTCTCATTAAATATTTCACACCAAGAGTGGTGAATCTCTGGAATTCTCTGCCACAGAATGTAATTGAGGCCAGTTCATTGGCTATATTTAAGAGGGAGTTAGATGTGGCCCTGGTGGCTAAAGGGATCAGGGGGTATGGAGAGAAGGCAGGTACAGGATACTGAGTTGGATGATCAGCCATGATCATATTGACTGGCGGTGCAGGCTCGAAGGGCCATATGGCCTACTCCTGCACCTATTTTCTATGTTTCTATGTTTCCTCCCTCAACTTAAACCTATAACCCTTGTTTTTTGAAAACTTCAAGAATTTTTTTAGGAAGGAACTGCAGATGCTGGGTTACACTGAGATTAGACACAAAGACACGAAGATAGACTTAAGTATGACGAAGGGTCTCGACCTCAAAGTATGACCATTCCTACGCCCCAGAGATGCTGCCTGACCCGCTGAGCAACTCCAGCATTTTGTGTCTATCTGCTTGAAATTTCTTCCAGCTGCCCATTTCAACATGATTACACCATTGCCCTTTTATTTGGCTGCAACATTTCATCAGTGAGGTGAAGGCTGAGGTAGACTAACAGAAGTTTAGATTCTAAATCAAGTTGCGAGCTAATGTTTATATGGATGGGGAGCAGGTGGATCTCAGTGGGATCTAAAGGTTAGCTTTTGTCTTCTAAAAAAAGTCAATATTCCAAAGTTTGCAATGATTTGTGCAGTTCGGATTATGGCACAATGAAGGCATCATGACTGCTTTTCAGCAGTCCGGCTATTGATTTGAAAAATATTGCTCAGGCACCCAGCTGTGCATTCATTAAGGATAATTTCTGCTGGTTCAAGAGTGCCTGGGTTTGATATGAGGGACTCTGATAGACAGAATCAGTAAATCCTTCTGCAAACTAATCGATTCAGTTATGCAACAGCAATCAATGTTGTTAAGACAATGCACTCATAAACAAAGTTCTATTTAGTTAACGTATAATAAATCACACGGAGCAAAGTTTCACTTGAGGAACACTGGCCCTCATAGTTTTTTTTAGTTTAGTTTAGTTTCAGCACTGAAACAGTCCCTTCGGCCCACCGCATCCGCGCCGACCAACGATCTCCGTACACTAATACTATCCTGCACACGAGGGACGTTACAATTCTTACCGAAGTTCATTAACATTTACGTTTTTGGAGTGTGGGAGGGAACTGGACCACCCGGAGAAAACCGACACGGGAAGAACGTTCAAACTCCGTACAGACGGCACCCGTAGTCAGGATCGAACCCGGATCTCTGGCGCTGCAAGGCAGCAACTCTACCACTGCGCCACCGTGCTGCCCCTGTGATGTTCACAGAGGGAGAAGAAGGATACAAAGAGGAAGAAAACATACGAGCAAGTCTGGAGATAAGACTTGAGAGATGTTGAAGATAACTGTATTGGAGATAAGAACCTCGAAATATTGGAGCGAATTGGCATTTTTTTCTTCGAGTTGCTGTCTGGTGGCTAGCCAGGTAATTGGATTATTGTGAGACAGAAAGAATATATAGGGGCCAGCACAATGCAATGAGGAACTTCTGGGAATAGATTATTGAGTTACGCGGAAAGTGGTCCTTCAGTCCATAGTATCCATTCCTGTTATCAAGTACCTAGAGTAGCTATATAAATCCCCATTTCCCAGCATACAGCCTTCTATGCTGAAATGTTTCAACTTCTCAGCTTGGATCTTAAGCTAAGATCTAAATATTCCCTAACTATTCTGAGACCATCACTGACTCAGCATCAAAGGGATCTATCGCAGACGCTGCCTCAAAAAGGCAGCCAACATCATCAAAGACCCACACCATCCTGGCCACATACTCATTTCACCATTGCCATCGGGAAGAAGGTACTCTTCCTGAAGAGCCTGAAAACTGTAACTAAGTTTCTCCAGCTTTTTTGTGTACCTGAATACTGTAACGTCCAGGTTCAGGAACAACTTCTTCCCTACAGCCTTCAGGCTATTAAACACACAACAAATAAACTCTGAACTACAACAGACCATTATCATTATTATTGGACTATATCTGTTTATTTATTGAGTATGTGTTCATGTGTTTACACACACTGAACTCTTTTTCTCCCGTTATGTAATATCTTTACATATTCTGTTGTGCTGAAGTAAGCAAGAATTTCATTGTTCTATCTGGGACACATGACAATAAAACACACTTGACTCTTGACTCCAGCGCGGGACGATAATACAGAAAGAAGAAAGGAATCTTCTGTTTGCCTTGGTGTGTTGTTGCTTTATTTGACTGGAGTCAGCCTTCTATCTGGCAATTTACCAAAATAATCCTATAACCCAGTGATAGTCATGGTTGACGTTCAATTCATACAAACCAGCAACTTAAGTTTGTCATAGAAAGGAACTGCAGTTGCTGGTTT
This sequence comes from Amblyraja radiata, assembly GCF_010909765.2. NCBI lineage: Eukaryota > Metazoa > Chordata > Chondrichthyes > Rajiformes > Rajidae > Amblyraja > Amblyraja radiata. The sequence continues at coordinate 47,961,737 of NC_045967.1, read as the reverse complement.
TAACCGGAGATAGACATAAAATGCTGGAGTAACTCAGCGGGACAGGCAGCATCTCTGTACAGAAGGAATGGGTGACATTTTGGGTTGAGACCCTTCTTCGGGTTTCAACCCGAAACATCACCCATTCATAGAAACATAGAAACATGAAAAATAGTAGGCCATTCTACCCTTCGTGCCAGCAATGCCATTCAATATGATCATGGCTGATCATCCAAAATCACTACGCCATTTCTGCTTTCTTCCCCTATCCCTTGATTCTGTTAACCCTAAGAGCTAAATCTAATTCTCTTGTAAACATCCAGTGAATTGGCCTGCACTGCCTTCTGTGGCAGAGATTTCCACAGATTCACAACTCTCTGGGTGAAAAGGATTTTCCTCATCTCAATCCTAAATGGCCTAACCCTTATTCTAAAACTGTGACCCCTGGTTCTGGACTCCCCTAACATGGGGAATGTTTATCATGCATCTAGCCTGACCAATCCTTTAAGAATTTTATATGTTTCTAGAAGATGCCCTCTCATCCTTCTAAATTCCAGTGACTACAAGCCCAGTCGACCCATTCTTTCCTCATATGTCAGGGAATCCCGCCATCCCGGGAATTAACCTGGCGAACCTACGCTGCACTCCCTCAATAGCAAGAATTCCTTCTATCCAGAGATGCTGCCTGTCTCGCTGAGTTACTCAAGCATTTTGTGTCAACCTAAGTTTATCAGTTGCTTAACCCACCAAGGTGAAGTATCTCCCTTTAGGTTAACCCGTCCAGTCCATAGAATCTGCCAGGTGAGTGAAATCCCATTGATAACCTCGCTTCTAAATGCATTATGTTTCCTGAGTATGTATTTCATTAGCGAATTCTGGATGGCACATTATTGTGCCCCTTGCACAATACACACAGATGCCTGAATCACACAGAGTACACAATATCAACACTTATCTCACCGCACCGGGTCATGTATTTGCACCTAAAACACAGTGTGAGTCACACACAAATTCAGGTCTAAAGACTAGGAAAGAGCTCTGTGACGGTGCTAGTTAATTGCTTACACATTTGTTTTTAAACAAGTTGGAGGCGCCATCATTGCATTTCCTTTGCTTGCACATTGGATGTGTGAGCACTGATTTCTTTCTCTCTCTACAAGGAGTCTATAAGAGGAAAAATAGGAGAAGGTTTCAGAAATAGCTGTCTTTTCCACTCGTTCTCTCTATGAGTTTTTATTCACTTCTCAGGATCTGGGCATTACTGGTAAAGTCAGTTTTTATTGTCCTTCCTGAAATGCCACTGAGAAGGGACTATTGAGCAAGTGCAAGTGAAGGTACTCTCTTGACTCTGGGTGGTGATACCATGATTGAGAAGCAGCAATATATTTCCAAATCAAGATAGCATGCAACATGGAGAGGAAGATACAGACAGTCTTTGACCTGACTACTGTTGTATTTCTGCTGTTGTAATAACTGAAGCCTTACCAAGGTCCAAAGACTTTATTAACGACAAAGCATATATAACTTCATGCTAGCACGTCTTTCTAATTCTAAAGGGAACAGGCAGGGAGGAATACTGTAAAAGCAAGTAACTACAAAAGCATCTCATAACATGAGTGACACTGATCGACATCCTTCCTCTTAAAGAATCAATAACATGACAAGCCCATAAACTAAGTAAGGCATGTATAGCCATTGATAATAAACTGGAGGAAAGTCAAACATAGTCCGGGTACTTCACAACCGGTCTACAAACACGGCCAGCACGTGTACGATAGAGACCATCTCCGTTCTTTCCCCCCCGGGGAGAGGGGAATCTGATCTACAATTACTGAGGTTGAGCATTTGGGAGGTGCCTTCTGAATACAAGTCAATCAACTTGGTCAGCACAGTGGCGCAGTGGTAAAGCTGCTGCCTTACAGCCCGAGACCCCGGATCAGTCCCAACTACGGGTGCTGTCTGCATGGAGTTTGCACGTTCCCCCCGCGATGGTGGGGTTTTCTCCGAGATCATTGGTTTCCACCCACAATCCAAAGACATACAGGTTTGTAGGTGACCGTGTGGGTTTTCTCTGGGTGCTCTGGGTTCCTCCCACACTCCAAACATTTGCAGGTTTGTCGGTTAATTGGTTTGCATAAAATTGTAATTTGTCCCTTGTGTGTAGGATAGCGCTAGTGAAGCACAGGCTCGGTGGGCTGAAGGGCCTGTTTACGTACTGTATCGCTAAACTAAATAAAAAACGAAACTAAAGGGCTGGCACGATGGCGCAGCAGTAGAGTTGCTGCCTTGCAGAGCCTGAGACCCGGATTCGATCCCGACTACGGGTGCTGTCTCTATGGAGTTTGCACGTTCTCCCCGTGACGGTGGGGTTTTCTCCGAGATCTTTGGTTTCCTCCCACACTCCAAAGACATACAGGATTGCAGGTTAATTGGCTGGGTATAGTGTAAACATTGTCCCTGGTGTGTGCAGGGTAGTGGTAATGTGCAGGGATTGCTGGTCGGCGCGGACTCGGTGGGCCAAGGGGTCAGTTTCCGTGCTGTATCTCTAAACTGAACTAAACTGCAGTACATCTTGTGAACAGTGCACCCTGCAAGCACTGTGCTCATTGGTCGATATGTTTAGATACCTCAAGATAGAATCAATCTGCAGTCATTTAATTGTCAAAAAAATCAAACTCACATAAAAGCAGGAAGATTTATTTTTAAGCACATATGAATTTTAAATTTTCTGGTAATAGCATTTTTGTTGAAGGTTAATGGCTCATGTGGACCAAAGGAATAAAACATGTCTCTCGAGGACTGTTAAAATGTGTGATAAAGGATTCATTATGCTGCTAAACTCCGAACATAAACTTCGGTTGCTATTTATTCCCTTTTGTGACAAGATTGTCCACATGAAAAGTTATACTTTACCACGAGCTCTCAAGTCAGGGAATAGTATAGCATTGAATTGTGCCTCTTAGCTATCCACCTCTATGCTACCCATCATATAGAGGGATTGCTGCAAAGATTCACCAAGCTAGTTCATTGGATATTGGATCTGTCATTTGAGGAGTAATGGAATCATCTAAAAAAAAAGGGGAAAAGCGCTAGAGTAAACTAACGGGTCATGCAGCATCTGTGGGGAGATTTAGAGTCGGGACTCTTCTTCAGACTGTGGTGGGGTGGGGGAGAAGGCTGGAAGAGAGGTGGGTGTAGGACAAAGTCTTGCAAGTGATGGGTGGATACAAGTGAGGGGGGGGGGGTCAATTGGCAGATGGTTGGACAAAGGCCAGAGATGAATGGGACAAAAGGTGTGAGATGAGGAGATAAGGTTAGAAGAAACATGAAGTATGAAGCCAGGAAAAGGAATACAGGGAGAAGGGGGAGGGGAGAAATCCAGGTCAGGCACAGTGAAGAGTGTGGGAAAATAAAAGATGGGAGGGAGGTGGGGGAGTTGTTAGTTACCCAAAAATTGGAGAATTCAATGTTCATAACATTAGGCCGTCAGCTGCCAAGAGGAATGTGAGGTGCTGTTCTTCCAGTTTGCATGGACTAAAGGGCCTGTCCCACTGTACAAGGTAATTCAAGAGTTCTCCCGAGTTTTCCCCTGATTCGAACTCGGAGAATATCCGTAGCGGGTCCGTAGGAGTTTGTGGATGTCTCGTAGCGGCTCGTACGAGTAAAAAGTAATTTTTTTCATCACAAGTATTTTTTACTCGTGGACATGTTTCACAGTGTTGAAAAAAACGTCACGAGTTTACCAGATTTCACGAGTACCTACCGTTATTCGTACGAGCTCCTACGGGACATTCACGAACTCCTACGGACCCACTACGGACATTCTCCGAGTTCGAATCAGGGGAAAACTCGGGAGAACTCTTGAATTACCTCATACAGGGGGACAGGCCTTTAGGAGTTAGTCTAGTTCAGATGAGAAGTGATCTCTTAAAAACATATAAAATCCTTCTAGGTTTGAACAGGTTAACTGTGGGGAAGACGATTCCATGTTTGTGGAAACGTAACTGAATTGTCACAATCACAAAATAATACGTAGGACTATAATTAGGTGTTTTACCCTCTCATTGGGTATAGGACCTCTGGAATTCTTCACCCCCAGCTGATCATGAAAACCCATATCCATTGATTGCATTCAGAACAGGTATTGATAGATTCTGGTTATTGAAAAATCATGGGATATCAGGACAGGTGAGGAAAAGGGTGCTGAGGTAGAAAATTAGCCATGACTTTGAGGAAAGAAAGAGCAGCATCGAGAGTCTCAATTGCGTTCTCCTCAGTTTAGCTTCAGTTTAGTTCATTGTCACGTGTACCGAGAAACAGTGGAAAGCTTTTGTTGCATGCAAACCAGTCAGCAGAAAGACAATACATGATTACAATCAATGCATTTACACTGTATAGATACTTGATAAGGGGATAATGTTTAGCGCAAGATAAATCCAGTAAAGTCCAATCAAAGATAGTCCGAAGGTCACCAATGAGGTAGATAGTAGTTCAGGACTGCTCTCTGGTTGTGGTAGGATGATTCAGTTGCATGATAACAGCTGGGTAGAAACTGTCCCTGAATCTGGAGGTGTGCGTTTTCACATTTCTGTACCCTTTGCCTGATGGGAGAGGGGAGAAGAAGGAGTGGGCAGGTTCCTGTTTCTAATATCCTAATGTAATAAACTGATATTCTGCAGAGAAACAATTCAGTCAAATGATGCACTAACCAAACCTTTCACAGCACCATGTTTAATTTCGTTCTGAGATGGAGCGTGGAAACGGGCCCTTCGGCCCACCAAGTCCACGCTGACCAATAATCACCTCGTGCAGTAGTTCAATCCTATGCACTTGGAACACTTTACAGAAGCTAATACATCTTTGGAGAGTGGGAGGAAACCAGAGAACCCGGAGAAAACCTACGCGATCACAGGGAGAGCATGCAAACTCCGCACAGACAGTACCTGTACTCATTATCGATCCCAGGTTCTTTAGTGTTGTTAAGGCAGCAACTCTACACCCTTAATATTTTTAATATTCTAATGTAATAAATTGATTTTCTGCAGAAAGTCTCAACCAAATGATGTACAAGCCCAACCTTTCATAGCGCCATGTTCTGTATCTGCATTTTAATCTAAATGCAGCAAATTAATGCCGACTGCACAGATAAATTATTTTGAATCTGTGCTTCCGACAGTCCACATCACCGGTTGGGTGTGTCTATCAGACATATAAAGAATCACTTCCTGATTTAACTTGGTCTATGCAAATATACTGGTGCAGAAATCAGATTGCATAGTACTGATTATTTCACTCTGTGTGATTGAATATAAATTTTGGATGAAGCTAAACGTTGTAACGGCCACCTCCGAGTCATTTTGCAACACTCCGGAAATGCAACTGGACACTGGTTGGCATGAGTCGTGAATCTATCTATGTCTGGCATGGTTTCAGCCACAGATGTACATCAAGTGGTATCATTCTCCATGTTAAATTCCATCTGAAGCATTGCAGATGAATTTGCTTTAGCGGTCCTTGGACTTCTCACTTTGACTCTCAAGAGAAAACATCACACGTTGTATCTTATTAATAGTAGTTGTACTCATTTCAGAAAGTCATTCACTTCACTTGCACTTCAAGTCATTCATTTCACTTGCACTTTGTGTGCAATGTGACGAATAAACCCGTATTGTATTGTATTGTTGTATTGTAAGTCGTATATAATATCCAATCCTCTGAACCCCACTATTTATTTGCCAACAAACTTTATAAATCGGAATATATCCTTAAAATGTATCTACTTCACCTTGTCCTCAAACTCACTTCTCCCAGAGGGGCAGCACGGCGGGGAGGTGGTAGAGTTGCTGCCTTACAGCGCCAGAGACCCGGGTTCGATCCTGACTATGGGTGCTGTCTGTACGAAGTTTGTACGTTTTGTCGGGGTGCTCTGGTTTCCTCCCACAGACGTTCAGGTTTATAGATTAATTGGCCTCGGTAAAAATTGTAATTTGTCCCCAGTGTGTGGGATAATGCAAGTGAGCAGGGACCGCTGGTCGGCACGGACTCGGGCTTGTTTATGCACTGTGTTTCTAAACTCTAAATGGAGCTTGCATACGTAACCCACTATTCAATCTCAGTAGCCAAAAGGAGATTGCACAACACTCACCCATAAATGTGCTTCTCTTTTTCCAGACATGGCGGGTAATTAAGGAGGCAATAACAATGTACAGAATGTGGCAGATGCTCAGTAACTCCAAAAGAGAAGTAGTTATTGGAATGACCACAGCTGACCCATGGTCTGCCCCACTGGGGCTGGATCAACTGAAACTGAAAATGTCCTGAGGCCTCTGATGTTCCATATTCCAGTGTGGATTGCGAGAGAAGGACAAAGGTTTCCTGGCAACGCTGATGGAGGATGGAGTCAATGGCTGCAACAGGCCTTTAAGGCTTACAAAATTACAAAGTTACAAAACTTACAAAATTCTTAAGGGGTTGGACAGGCTAGATGCTGGAAGATTGTTCCCGATGTTGGGGAAGTCCAGGACAAGGGGGTCACAGTTTAAGGATAAGGGGGAAATCCTTTAGGACCGAGATGAGGAAAACATTTTTCACACAGAGAGTGGCGAATCTGTGGAATTCTCTGCCACAGAAGGTAGTTGAGGCCAGTTCATTGGCTATATTTAAGAGGGAGTTACATGTGGCCCTTGTGGCTAAAGGGATCAGGGGGTATGGAGAGAAGGCAGATACAGGATACTGAGTTGGATGATCAGCCATGATCATATTGAATGGCGGTGCAGGCTCGAAGGGCCGAATGGCCTACTCCTGCACCTATTTCCTATGTTTCTATGTTTCTAAGGCCAGATGCAGATGGGAGTTTGAAAATGGCGTCCAAACCTGGCGACTCCTGCATATGGGCTCAGAGGGCTGTTTCAATGCACTCGGCATTCAATCAGGAATTGTAGTTATGTGTGGCAATAATCTTACTGATAGTTATGCAAAATAAAATTCAAGGTACCTTGGCACATATGATGCTGAAAGAGCCATTGAACCATGCTGTTCCTTACTGAGACAGAAGTGACAGAAGTGACATTGAACATCTCAGGAATACAAAGACTGAGGCAGTAGGGAATCAATCAAAACTCTGAGTAACTTTGAGGTGCAGACTCTCATCAGGTCATAAGGAATAGGAGTTGAATTAGGCCATTCAGCCCATCAAGTCTGCTCGGTCATTCAATCATGGCTGATCTATATCTCTCTCCTAACCCCATTCTCCTGCCTTCTCCCCATAACTCCTGACACCCGTACGAATCAAGAATGTATCTATCTCTGCTTTAAAAAATATCCACTGACTTGGCCCCACAGCCTTCTATGGCAAAGAATTCCACAGATTCACCACCCTCTGATTAAATACATTTCTCGTCATCTCCTTTCTAAAAGAACATTCTGTAGTTCTGAGGCTATGACCTCCACTCATAGACTCTCCCACTTGTGGAAACATCCTCTCCACATCCACTCTATCCAAGCCTTTCACTATTCTGTATGTTTCAATGAGGTCCCCGCTCATTCTTCTAAACTCCAGCGAGTACAGGTCCAGTGCCGACAAACGCTCATCACAGGTTAACCTACTCATTCCTGGAATGTGATCCACTTGAATGTGGACTCTGATCCACTGTAACTTTTTTTTAAATGTCTTACATTGGATCCTTGCAGTTAATGAGCAGGATTATCCCAACTATCTGAGCCAAATTTTAATCTAAGTCAAAGGATTCAGAACCCAGGAGTTATCTCACTACATACACATCTTTCTCGTACCATCTTTAAGAGCATTTTTGCAGAATTTGTCAAAAATCCTGACTATTAAAATTTATATCTAATCAATATCGGGCAAAGCAATTACTGCACAGTCAGTAAATAATTACAGTGAAGAAATAGCTGCAGCTGATGGTGATATCTTGATTGGTTTACATCTTTAGGGGACACTGTATCATTGCTATCTGATGCCTGATCCGTGATATTATCTGCGACTTATTTCCCTGGCATGTGGAAATGTCACAGCAAAATCAAATATCCCCTCTGCATTGGGTATTGTTTGGCCAAGCCTGCTATAATCTCATCTGTGATACCGGTTATGTATGCCCAGGAGTGATATTCCTCACAGTTCATAATCAGTAGAAATTTGGACCGACTCCCCTTTAGAATGAAAAATGGCCAACTACTTTGAGTGCAAACTGCGCTGTGCAGAGAACATTAATCATGGCATGGTGGTTAAGAAAATTATGCCTCCAAGCTCCAAAAGGTATTTTCCATCATGCCCGAGAGGCCAAGAAGAATATCTTCCATTGGAGTGCGCCATGATTAAAATGCTTATGCTGTACATGATATGTCCGTGGAGTCCCCTCTTCCTATAGACTTACCTACTTAACTATTTTGAAACTTACATCTATCTGCATTTATGGGCATGATCGTGAATAAATGGGGAAAGATTTCTTATTCTGATGATCGTTTTGGTCCTCTGAGTGTCAAGTTAATTCTTACTGCTTCGATTGTTATAAAACTCTTAAAAGATTTTTTTTCTGCGGAAGGGTTAGCTTCACTGGGTATTGATGCTCAGCAGCTGTGTCAGTTACCCAAGGAAAATGCCATGGAATAGAGTGATAAGATCACGGTTACATTTAGATGTGTGTCTATGTGTCTATGTGTTTGTGGCTTGTGCGTGTGTGTGTGCTTTTGGCTTGTGCGTGTGTGTATGTACTTGTGGCATGTGTATGTGTATGTGTGTTTGTGCGTGTGTGTGTATCTGTGTGTGCAAGTGTGTGCAGATGTGCGTGCTTGTCTATATGCTACCTAGCATTAAAAAAAAGACAATTTCAAAGAGATTTAAACATTTTCCCAACATTTATTTTTGAAGGAAAGGAGGTTTCAGGAATAAAATGCATGGTGGTCAGAGGAAATTTCCCGTTACATTCTGACGAGAGAAAATGTTAAACCCCGTGTTTTATTCTCCTTAGAGTCAGGAAGTTATGTTGCAGCTTTATAAATCTTCTGATACTCCATATTTGGAGTACTGTGCGCAGATCTGGTCACCTCCATGATAGGAAGGATATGGAGGCTTTGGACCGGGTGCAGAAGAGGTTTACCCGGATGCTGCCTGGATTGGAGGGTATTAGCTATAGGCCGAAGATGGACAAGCTTGGAGAAACAAAGAACTGCAGGTGCTGGTTAATACACAAAAAGACACAATGTGCTGGAGTGACTCAGCAGGTCAGGCAGCATCTCTGGAGATTAGAAACATAGAAACATAGAAAATAGGTGCAGGCGTAGGCCATTCGGCCCTTCGAGCCTGCACCACCATTCAATATGATCATCGCTGATCATCCAACTCAGTATCCTGCATCTGCCTTCTCTCCATACCCCCTGATCCCTTTAGCCACAAGGGCCACATCTAACTCCCTCTTAAATATAGCCAATGAACTGGCCTCAACTACTTTCTGTGGCAGAGAATTCCAGAGATTCACCACTCTGTGTGAAAAATGTTTTTTTCATCTCGGTCCTAAAAGATTTCCCCCTTATCCTTAAACTGTGACCCCTTGTTCTGGACTTCCCCAACATCGGGAACAATCTTCCTGCATCTAGCCTGTCCAACCCCTTAAGAATTTTGTAAGTTTCTATAAGATCCCCCCTCAATCTTCTAAATTCTAGTGAGTACAAGCCGAGTCTATCCAGTCTTTCTTCATATGAAAGTCCTGACATCCCAGGAGTCAGTCTGGTGAACCTTCTCTTTGTCACGTGTACCGAGGTACAGTGTAAAGCTTTCCATTGCATGCTACACAATCGGATCAGCTAAGCAGTACGGGTGTCAGGGGTTACGGGGAGAAGGCAGGAGAATGGGGTTTGGAAGTAAAGATAGATCAGCCATGATTGAATTGCAGGGTGGACTTGATGGTCTGAGTGGACTAATTCTGCTCCCATCACTTATGATAATACGATACATAAATACTTAGTTGCAATTTGTGGAGCAAAGGGAAAGATACAGTAAGCAGAATATAGTTCTCAGCAGTTTAAATTCAAGACATCTAGCATCTGCACTAATTTGGTTCTTGTCATTCTGTCTACAGTGTACTCATGAACTGCATAATACATCTCAGCTTTGTTTACTCAAATTGGTCAAAACGGGGATTAAAAAGTCAATTAGTAATTTTTTTCCATGCGGCTGATGGAGTTATATATTGTAACAGTTCACTGATTTCACTGACAATCGCCCAGTTACTATCAGGAGATTATGCCTGTGAGGAAGGATGAAGGAGGACACGTCCTGCTAATTTTGCCAAGTTTCTGAACAGATGCCAAGGATTAGTGGGTGATTACAGAAGAGGAAAAAAAAAATCACTTGCAAACAATGTACAATCCATTTAATGCTATTCACTGCCCTGCTGCTTATTGTGGAAGGGGATTAAACTACATTTATTTTTGCTGAAAAGCTTTGCATTAATTATAGCATTATAATTATTACTATTATGCTTCATTTAAAATGTATTGTAAATAAAGAGAAAATTATTTATGCTTCAATTTTTACTCATTATTGTGGCAGAATATGTTGTATATATAATGGATTATATACATTATTTAATAGATTGTCAACATTGACTCCGTGGGCTGAAGGGCCTGTTTTCATGCTGTATCTTTCAATCAGTTCAAGCAATCAATATGTGTTGAGGATAGATACATAAAGTTGGAGTAACTCGGCAGGCAGCAACTCTGCAGAAAAAGGATAGGTGGCGTTTCGGGTCAAGACATAGTCCGAAGATGGGTCTCAGCCCGGAACATCACCTATTTCTTTTTTCCAGCATTATGCGTCTATCTTCGGAGTAAATGTGGAAGAAAGAACTGCAGATGCTGGTTCAGACTCAAGTCTGAAGAAGGGTCTTGACCTGAAATCTCGCCCATTCCTTCTCTCCAGAGATGCTGCCTCACCCGCTGAGTTACTCCTGCATTTTGTGTCTATCTTCGGAGTAAACCAGCATCTTCAGTTCTTTCCTACACATTCAATATGTGTTGATTGGTGTTTTGGCATAAAGTTGTGGAAGTTGACAACGGAATTGTCTCATACTAATACAAGAAAATGTAGTTTTAGTAATTGCCCTGTGAGGCTATTGAAATTTTCTTTGCACATAAAATGTTAGATTTCACTACCTTACATCACCATTGCATTAAAGGATAACTATGGATCTTCACGGCAAGAAACACAAAACCACATCACCTCTTCATATCCATCAGTCATTTTGGAAATGTTCCAAAGGTTTTAACGGTACTCTTTCCCCAATAAAATATACTTTATTCATTTGCAAAATAAAAATCATGCAAAAGGTTAGATAGAGCTCTAGGGGCTAGTGGAATCAAGGGATATGGGGAAAAGGCAGGCACGGGTTATTGATAGGGGACAATCAGCCATGATCACAATGAATGGCGGTGCTGGCTCGAAGGGGCGAATGGCCTCCTCCTGCACCTATTTTCTATGGTTCTATGTTAAAAATTCTTCATATATTTTTTTAGTGACCATACATTCAACAGAGCCATACACAGTTGTGGTATGCACCTGTCTTTATGCAAAGCATCCCTTGCCATGCACGTGGCCCCCTGGGGTGATATCCCTTCCCTTGTTTGAGGGACGTCTCCACTGCACACTGCCCTCCAATGTCCAGCAGCAGAAGGACCGTAGACTGTGGTCCTCCCCCAAGGAGCCTTGGCGTTGGCAGCATCAAGCTTCAGAGCGTCCCTCAGCACGTGCTCCTACAGTCTGGAGCGGGCCAGTCGGCAATGGACATGTTGCTGTGCTAGGAGACCGACAAGCTTCGGGCAGACCAAAGAACGTCTTTCACCGAATTGATAGTCTTCTATTAGCACTTAATGTCCATCTCCAAATTTATCCAGGAGCATAGGAGTTTCATGAGAAAGGATTTCCAGCATGAATCCTTCAGCTGCCAGTTATCACTTGTGCGTCTTCTTCTGTCACCAGTTTGAAATAGTCTTCCAGATATTTTATGGAGGTGTATCAGTTCATGCGAGAAGTAGATAGGGTAAACACACTATCTTTTACCCAGAGCAGGGGGAAATCAAGAAACAGAGAACTTAGGTTTATGGTGAGGGAGAATAGAATAGAATTTAATAGGAACATGAGGACGAAGATCAGATATGACTTTAATGAAAGATAAAATATTTCCAAGATAAATATTTCTACCTTTACTTCACATCTGATGTACGTATCCAGCAACTGGAGAGGTTGCCCCAGGTTCTCATAGATTTTCATTTTATCAGGATACATTGATGAATGTGGGCTTGAGGATATAACAACTCATTCCCTCATTACCTAAAGAATCAGCTCCACTGTTGACACTTAGACATCGTCATAGAGCTATACAGCGTGGAAACAGACCCTTCATCCCAACTAGTCCATGCCAACCAACCTACCCCATCTCCACTAGTCTCCGCTAGTCTCACCTGTCTGCATTTGGCATGCCCCCCTAAATGTTTCATATCCATGTACCTGGCCAAATGTATTTTAAATGTTGTTATAGTACCTGCCTCAACAACCTCCTCTGGCAGCTCATTCCATTTCTCCACCAATCTTTTGTAAAAATGTTGCCCCTCATGTTCCTATCAAATCGTTTCCCCCTCACTTCAAACCTATGTCCTCTGGTTAAAACATTGCAAATAAATGGCCCCTCGGTTCCTATTAAAATTTGGACCAAAGGAAATATTGACGTCTGTCATTGAGATATCTTGGCTGAACCAAAGCTAAACACCAAACGGCTGGTTATAGGGTGAGTGAACGCCATTTGTTGGTACTATTGATGATGACTTCCACCTCTCTGCCTCGCGATAACTAGCTGGATTTTACTGCTCCCACACAGACTGGTTTTTTTTTTCCATAATAAATGTATTGATTTGTCAACATTAGAAACAATGCAATAATTATTATAATTTATAACAAGATGTCAGAAAATATCTTCTCAGATTATTATCCCTAAATTAAAGGAGTTATTTTTATTACAACCAAAATGTAGAAAGCCGTCAGTCATAACAAAAGCAAAGGCTAAGGCAACTATAGTATAAAATTATGCTGCACTTAATCAGTATATGAACTTTAGAGATACAGCATGGAAAGAGGTCCTTCAGCCCACCAAGTCTGCGCTGACCAGCGATTACCCACATACACTAGCCTTAGACACTAGGGACAATTTACAATTGTTAATGAAACCACTTAACCCACAAACCTGGAGAGTGGGAGGAAACCGGAGCACCCAGGGAAATCCCACGAGGTCACATTGAGAAAGTACATACTCTGTGCAGACAGTGCCCACAGTCAGGATCGAACCTGGGTCTCTAGCATTGTAAGGCAGCAACTTTACCGCTGAGCCACTGTGCGGACCCGGGAAAAACCTCTATTCATGAGATCCCCTATGGCAAACACTGTCCAAGATTATCAAATGGGATTGACTATCAAAAGCTCTCTAATAGTCTGCCTCTGTTTCCACTAATAAGATACTCCTTAAACGCTACCTCTTAATAATCCATTTGATTGTCAAACTGCATCAAATTCAGCTTGCTAATGCTCCTGTGAATATCCTAGCAATGTATAATCCATGAAGATATTATTTCAAATGAACTATGCCTCGGGTTGAGTAATATGGCGTGTGAAGTTTTTTGTTCACAAGAAGTTTTAGAGACACAGTGTGGAAACAGGCCCTTCGGTCCACCAAGTTTGAGCCGACCAGCAATCACCCGTACACTAGCTCTATCCTACAGTACATACTAGGGATCATTTACAGATCCCAACAAACCTGCATGTCTTTGGAATGTGGGAGGAAACCTGAGCACCCAGAGAAAACCCACGCAATCACAGGGAGAACGTACAAATTCCGTGCAGACAGCAACTGTGGTCAGGATTGAACCTGGATCTCCGGCGCTGTAGGACAGCAACTCCACAACCGTGTCACTGCGCTTCCCTCACAGCATGAGTTAGTTGAGGGAAGATTATTAGGTCATAAGTGATCGCAGCAGAATTAGGCCATTCAGCCCATCGTCTGCTCCGCCATTCAATCATGGCTGATCTATCTCTCCCTTCTAACCCCATTCTCCTGCCTTCTCCCCATAGCCTCTAACACCCGTACTAATCAACTCATTGTTGATAGGTGCTGAAAAAGATAATGTATCCCAAAACTGTGATAGAGTGCTACATCAGCAGAAGTACAATGGGTAGAGATAGATCAGCCATGATTGAAAGTTTGCTGCCTCCAGTCCCCTTTTGAGTGGAAGGGAATATAATTTTTTAATTAATTTCTTTTTCCAAAACTGTCAGATTTAATGAGTTTCATAAAGGAGAGGAACACAGGTGGAAAGTTGAAGTTATTTTCTCATGAAATATGAATGAAACCTGTCTCACACACTGCAATTGAATTGACAGCCTTTACAAGCACACAACATGTAATGTCTCACTACACCACTGTGGCAGGTACTTTACCGGACGCTATCATTGGTATTTAAGGATGCTGAGTCAGTTGAACTCTTGACAAAATCTAGATCCAGTGTGGCTTTGATATGTGAGGAAACTGGAGAAAAACCCAAGAATATTCTTTAATAATAATAATGGATGGGATTTATATAGCGCCTTTCTAATACTCAAGGCGCTTTACATCGCATTATTCATTCACTCCTCAGTCACACTCGGTGGTGGTAAGCTACTTCTGTAGCCACAGCTGCCCTGGGGCAGACTGACGGAAGCGTGGCTGCCAATCTGCGCCTACGGCCCCTCCGACCACCACCAATCACTCACACACATTCACACACATTCACACACAGGCAAAGGTGGGTGAAGTGTCTTTGGCATAAGTTTAGTTTTGTTTAGAGATACAGCGTGGAAACAGCATCTTCGGCCCAATGGGCCCGCGCCTAGTAGCGATCGCCATACACCAGCTCTATCCTATACACAAGGGACAAATTATAATTTTTACTGAAGTCAATTAACCTACACACCTGCACGTTTTTGGAATGTGGGTGGAAACCGGAGCACCCGTGGAAAACCCAAGCTGTCACGGGGAGAACGCATAAACTCCATACGGACAGCACCCGTTAGTCAGGATCGCACCCGAGTCTCTGGCGCTGTAAGGCAGCAACTCTATTGCTGCGCCACCATGCTGGAATAAGGGGCAACTGCATGTTGACCTGTCACCCAGTACCAACACGTCGCCATCCTCACACGATCAGAATTGAAAGGAGCAAAACACAAAGTGCCGGTGAAACTCAGCAGGTCAGGCAGCATCTGTGGTGGGAATGGATAGGCAACATTTCAGGCCGAGGCCCTTCAGACTGCCACAGTAGTTACAACCTGCCAGGATACAGTGCATTGGTATTTGAGGCCTCTGAAACATAGAAACATAGAAAATAGGTGCAGGAGGAGACCATTCGGCCCTTCGAGCCAGCATCGCCATTCATTGTGATCATGGCTGTTCGTCCCCTATCAATAACCCGTGCCTGCCTTCTACCCATAATCCCTTGACTCCACTAGCCCCAGAGCTCTATCTAACTCTTTCTTAAATCCATCCAGTGACTTGGCCTCCACTGCCCTCTGTGGCAGGGAATTCCATAAATTCATAACTCTCTGGGTGAAAACGTTTTTTCTCACCTCAGTCTTAAATGACCTCCCCTTTATTCTAAGACTGTGGCCCCTGGTTCTGGACTCGCCCAACATTGGGAACACGTTTCCTGCATCTAGCTTGTCCAGTTCTTTTATAAGTTTCTATAAGAATCCCCCTCATCCTTCTGTACTCCAGTGAATACAAGCCTAGTCTTTTCAATCTTTCCTCATATGACAGTCCCGCCATCCCAGGGATCAATCTCGTGAACCTACGCTGCACTGCCTCAATCACAAGGATGTCCTTCCTCAAATTAGGAGACCAAAACTGCACACAATACTCTAGATGTGGTCTCACCAGAGCCCTATACAACTGCAGAAGAAACTGCAGAAAAACCTTCTGAAGAATTGAAAGGTGTGTGTGAATCCTAATGGAGTCCACTTCTGGCACAGTTTGTCATCCCCTTCTGTCGCTTACATGTATGATAGTGTCTGGGAGATGTTTGAGTTCAGTTGAGAACCTGGCCTTAACTTTCAAAGCAGCGCAACCTCCAGTTCATCGTCTACAGTTTGCATTTTGCAGGTGTTCACAGCTTTCAGGCTGCAGTTCACGCTAAAAAAAAGGCATGGTATTTTTGTAACAACTTTTGGCACTCCGAAGTGTGACATCTGGTACACGACAGATGCCTGCAAAATTGTTACATAAATGGAGATTTAGTGCCTTTAAATAAAATGCTCAAATGATGTCATTGTTGCTGGTAATTTGAAAACATCATATTGATTAAGCTGCTTAAAATATAACGAAAATTGTATCATGGTAACGGGGAATGAAGTCAGTATGGCGTGACTCAATAACTTTACACATAGAATCAATTATACATTTATTTGACAGCAAGCTATTGTGCATAAAATCTTAGATATAAAACCTTACATTGAATGCAACCTACACATTGCACATCACGAAAAATACAAACTAAATAATTGTTGACAGATTCGTGTTAACTATTGATTTAATTAGTTTATGTGGGTAATGGTGCCGTACTTTATAGATACGACTGACTGCCTAATAGAAATATGTGTCTCCATTCTTCACTCTGTGGGATTTTCAGAGAGAATATGCTGCAATATAATTCTGGTCTCTGGCTCACTGCATGTTTTCAGTCGTGGGAGAGTATCGGACCAGAGGCCGCAACCTCAGAATAACAGGACATATCTTGAGGATGGCAATGATGAGGAATTTCTTTAACCAGAAGGTGGTGAATCTGTCGTATTCATCGCCATAGATGGCTGTGGACACCAAGTCATTGGCTATTTTTCAAGCATTGATAGCTTGTATTATGTTTCTGGACACTGTGGATGGCTCGATTGTAATCATGTATAGTCTTTCCGCTGACTGCAACAAAAGTTTTTCACTGTACCTCGGTACACGTGACAATAAACTAAACTACACTTCTTGATTAGTAAGGTAGACAAAAATGCTGGAGAAACTCAGCGAGTGAGGCAGCATAGATGCTGCCTCACCCACTGAGTTTCTCCAGCATTTTTGTCTACCTTCGATTTTTCCAGCATCTGCAGTTCTTTCTTAAACTTCTTGATTACTAATCAAAGGTTCAAAGGTTAAGGAGAGAAAACAGCAGAATGAGTTTGAGAGAGAAAGATGGATCAGCCATGATTGAATGGTGGAGCAGACTCGATGGGCCGAATGGCCTAATTCTGCTCCTATGTCTTATGTTGATAATGGAGTCCCAGCAATTGTTACTTCTTGGACATTGCCAATACTTCCAGCAACTTCTGTTAACATAACTCCATGGAGTGGAGAAAGCACACTTCCTGTTCATTCAGTTTTCTGACACAAGATGTCCTTGGGTATTAATCACCCTTAAAGCCAGATAAGTTTGATGTTAGTTGTAGTAACATTCTAACTCTCTCTCAGTTGCCTACTGGAGTGAAGTTTACCTTCCAGTCAACAGTGACAGCAAAGAATAGTTTGTGTGCATGCATTAGCTGTGATCCAAAACTGGGGATAAGATAAGGGAGATGCAAATGGGGTAATTAATGCTCTTTGAAATAATCTCATCACATTTTTCATAATTTATCAATTTTGTCTTACTAAGTAGTTTCTTATCATTGTCACAGCAAAATGATAAATTAATTTCCTTTCTTTGCACACACCTATGTGTGTATAATGTGTCAATGTCATTGTATCTAGCCATGCAATTGAATTAATTTAGGGCAGACTAGCCTCGTCATTTGGCTTGGGAGTCCGTTACTTCAGTTCTCCACCCCCACAGCACAGCTGTTGGATTTCTGAAGCTTCCCCCCATTCAAATCACTTGGCAGATGGAAGTATAATGAGGGAGGGCTGCTTCTGTCATTGCAATTCTCTCAAAAGACTCACAGATGTCCAAATCCAAAGACTCCCAAAACAGCTACCAATGAAGTTTATTTCAAGACTCTCCATAGAGTGGGCATGTTGCGAATAAATTATTGGGAGGGCAGGAGTGGGCACTGCGAGAGTTGAAGGCTGTCTTACACAATCTATATTACTAAAAGTCTGTTCTTGACTGGTTTTGGCCATCTGTGCTGTGATTTCCGAGAGAACGCCGCCACCTACGGCCGTCATTTTTGGCCACCTCGCTCAGAGCCCCCCTCCGCCACATGTGTGCCGAGGATTTTTCCGGTCGATTAAAAATGACAGAGGTATTAATGTTTTTACAAAATTCCCCATTCTCTCCGCTACCCCCGCTGGCGGCAGGGGGGGAGGGACTATAAAACCAGGAAGTGGTGTGCCACACAGTCTCTTCAAGCTGGAGGAAGGCAGGGGGTCACATTTCTCTGAGCTGTGAATAACACTGAACACATTAGATTAGATTAGATATAATTTATTGCCACACAGCCAGGCTGGTGGAAATTTGGGTTGCCTACAGCGATACAATAATAAAGCACACACAACCACAATAAAACTGTAACACAAACATCCACCACAGCATTCATCACTGTGGTGGAAGGCACAAAATTTGGCCAGTCCTCCTCCATTTCCCCCCCGTGGTCAGGACCAGAGTCCAGAGTCAGTCCAGGATCGGCTCTTCCTCACCGGAGACCGCGGCTTTAAGTTGTTGTAGGCCGCAGGCCGGCGGTCAAGATTTAAAGTCCCCGCCGCAGCCAGAAGCACCGTAGACTGCAGGGCCGGCGGTCGAAGCTCCACTCCAGGGGTGATGGTAAGTCCATGCCGGCCCCGCGGTAGAAGTCGGCCGCGGGCCGGCAGTGATGGCTTCTTCTTCCCCCGGGACCCCCACGTGAGATCCCGGGCTGTAGAGGCCGCACCAGCTGGAGCTCTGCAGACCGCGACTTCAGGCCGCGACTTCAGGCTGCCGGCTGCCCCGGGCCAGCAAAACGGAGCGCTCCCCTCCAGCGAGGGCTCACCCGCTCCACGCCGAGAATCCACGCTGCGCCCACCGCTGAAGCCCCGGACACGTTTCCGGGAAAGGCCGCGTCGATCCTTGATGTTAGGCCACGGGGGAGGCGACCTGGAAAAACTCGCCTCTCCATGGAGGAGGCGACCGAAGCGGTTTCCCCCTTACCCCCCCCCCCCCACACCACCCCCCACATAAAACACACAAAGAAACATTAAATACAGACTTTAAAACATACTAAAAAAATTTAAAAAGGTTAAAAAACTGACGAGCTGCATGACATGGCTGCTGCTCAAGTGCCCTTAGTGGTTCTAAAATGCTTGCAGAATGTATCTATTGGTTCTAAACTTGCAAAAAAGTGTCTATTGGTTCTAAAACTTGCAAAAAAAGTCTATTGGTTCTAAATCTTGCAAAAAATGTCTATTAGTTCTAAAGCTAGCAACAAGTGTCTCTATTGGTTCTAAAGCTTGCAAAAAATGTATCTATTGGTTCTAAAGCTTGCAAAACAATGTCTATTGGTTCTAAAGCTAGCAAAAAATGTCTTGGTTCTAAAGCTTGCAAAAAATGTCTATTGGTTCTAAAGCTAGCAAAGAGTGGCTCTATTGGTTCTAAAGCTTGCAAAAAAAATGTCTCTATTGGTTCTAAATCTTGCAAAAAAATGTCTATTGGTTCTAAAGCTTGCAAAAAAATGTCTATTGGTTCTAAAGCTTGCAAAAAATGTCTATTGGTTCTAAAGCTAGCAAAAAGTGTCTCTATTGGTTCTAAAGCTTGCAAAAAATGTCTCTATTGGTTCTAAGGCTTGCAAAAAATGTCTATTGGTTCTAAGGCTTGCAAAAATGTCTCTATTGGTTCTAAAGCTTGCAAAAAGTGTCTATTGGTTCTAAAGCTTGCAAAAAGTGTCTATTGCTTCTAAAGCTTGCAAACAATGTCTATTGCTTCTAAAATGGTTCATACTAGCGCTCCACAAAGCGCCCTCCCCCTCCCCCTGTGCAAATGATGGCTTGGATGTGGCTTGAAGTTGATAGGCATTACTTACTGCAGATGGTGGCTTGGGTGTGGCTTGAAGTTGAAAGACACCACTTACTGCAAATGGTGGCTTGGGTGTGGCTTGAAGTTGAAAGACACCACTTACCGCAAATGATGGCTTGGGTATGGCTTGAAGTTGAAAGGCACTACTTACTGCAGATGGTGGCTTGGGTGCAATGGCTTGAAGTTGAAAGACACTACTTACTGCAAATGGTGGCTTTGGTGCATTGGCTTGAAGTTGAAAGGCACTATTACTGCAAATGGTGGCTTGGGTGCATTGGCTTGAAGTTGAAAGGCACTATTTACTGCTAATGGTAGCATGAAGTTGAAAGCCACTACTTTCTGCAAATGGTGGCTTGGGTGCATTGGCTTGAAGTTGAAAGGCACTATTTACTGCTAATGGTAGCATGAAGTTGAAATGCACTAATACTGCAAATGGTGGCTTGGTTGCTTTGGCTTGAAGTTGAAAGGCACTACTTACTGCAAATGGTGGCTTGGTTGCTTTGACTTGAAGTTGAAAGGCACCTCTTACTGCTAATGATGGCTTGGGTGTGGCTTGAAGTTGAAAGGCACTACTTACTGCAAATGATGGCTTGGATGCAATGGCTTGAAGTTAAAAAGCATTACTTACTGCAAATTGTGGCTTGGGTGCATTGGCTTGAATTTGAAAGGCACCACTTACTGCAAATGGTGGCATGAAGTTGAAAGGC
Organism: Amblyraja radiata; assembly: GCF_010909765.2. NCBI lineage: Eukaryota > Metazoa > Chordata > Chondrichthyes > Rajiformes > Rajidae > Amblyraja > Amblyraja radiata. The sequence continues at coordinate 47,941,002 of NC_045967.1, read as the reverse complement.
ACTACTTACTGCAAATGGTGGCTTGGGTGCTTTGGCTTGAAGTTAAAAGGCACTACTGTAAATGCACTTACTTCCCGTTTGCACTGTATATTGATTTTAGATAAAACGCTACCACTTACGGCTGTGATTTTTGGCCATCTTACTCAGTCCCCCTCCGCTGAGCAGGTGCAGAGAATTCTTCCCATCAATGAAAAATAAGTGTTATTATTTTTTTTTTAAATGTTGAGAATCTCTCTCAAGTTCAAGTTCAAGTGAGTTTATTGTCATGTGTCCCTGTATAGGACAATGAAATTCTTGCTTTGCTTAAGCACACAGAAAATAGTAGGCATTTACTACAAAACAGATAAATGTGTCCATATACCATGATATAAATATATACACACATGAATAAATAAACTGGTAGTGCAAATAACATAAAGTGGTTGCTAATAATCAGAGTTTTGTCCGAGCCAGGTTTAATAGCCTGATGGCTGAGGGGAAGTAGCTATTCCTGAACCTGGTTGTTGCAGTCTTCAGGCTCCTGTACCTTCTACCTGAAGGTAGCAGGGAGATGAGTGTGTGGCCAGGATGGTGTGGGTCTTTGATGATACTGCCAGCCTTTTTGAGGCATCGACTGCGATAAATCCCCTCGATGGAAGGAAGGTCAGAGCCGATGATGGACTGGGCAGTGTTTACTACTTTTTGTAGTCTTTTCCTCTCCAGGGCGCTCAAATTGCCGAACCAAGCCACGATGCAACCGGTCAGCATGCTCTCGACTGTGCACCTGTAGAAGTTAGAGAGAGTCTTCCTTGACAATCCGACTCTCCGTAATCTTCTCAGGAAGTAGAGGCGCTGATGAGCTTTTTTGATAATTGCGTTAGTGTTCTCGGACCAGGAAAGATCTTCAGAGATGTGCACCCCCAGGAATTTGAAGTTCTTGACCCTTTCAACCTTGATATAAATGGGGCTGTGGGTCCCCCTCCTACTCCTTCCAAAGTCCACAATCAGTTCCTTGGTTTTGCTGGTGTTCAGGGCCAGGTTATTGCGCTGGCACCATATGGACAGTTGCTCGATCTCTCTTCTGTACTCTGACTCATCCCCATCAGTGATACGCCCCACAATAGTGGTGTCGTCAGCGAACTTGATGATGGAGTTCGCACTGTGGTTCGCTACGCAGTCATGTGTATAGAGTGAGTACAGCAGGGGGCTGAGCACGCAGCCTTGAGGTGCTCCCGTGCTGATTGTTATTGAGGCTGACACATTTCCACCAATACGAACAGACTGTGGTCTGTGGACGAGGAAGTCGAGGATCCAGTTGCAGAGGGATGCGCAGAGACCCAGTTCTGCGAGTTTGGTAACCAGTTTGGAGGGGATGATTGTGTTAAATGCCGAGCTGTAATCAATGAATAACAGCCTGACATATGAGTTTTTGTTGTCCAAGTGGTCCAGTGCGGAGTGGAGGGCCAGCGAGATCGCATCCACCGTTGATCTGTTGTGGCGGTACGCGAACTGCAGTGGGTCCAGGTTTTTGTCGATGTAGGAGTTGATTTGCTCCATGATCAACCTCTCAAAGCACTTCATCACCACCGGCGTTAGTGCCACTGGTCGATAGTCATTGAGGCACGTCACCTTACTCTTCTTGGGCACCGGTATAATTGATGCCCTTTTAAAGCAGGTGGGGACCTCAGACCTCAGAAGTGAGAGGTTGAAAATGTCCGTAAAAACTCCCGCCAGTTGGTCCGCACAGGTTTTTAGTACACTCCTGTCAATCACTCCATGAAAGCCACACCTTTTCCGGTGGGGGGGGGGGGGGGGGGGGGGGGGGAGGGAGGGGTTATAAAACCCGGAAATGTGGGTGTGGCTCAGTCTCTGCAAGATGGAGGAGGGAGAGGTCACGACTCGCTGTCTTTAGTGGCTTTGCACCCTACTTCAAATGGTATGAAACTGCACTTGAATTTGGTGGCCTTATACCCTGCTTGAAATAGAATTTCAAGGATTAGCCGTGAGTCAACTACCAGCCCACCAGCCGTGAGTGAGTGAGTTGCCAGCACAACCGGCTTGATTGACTGAGACGCCAGCCCAAGAATCCATTTGGCGCACAATTTGCATACTAGCCCTCTGGAAACCAGTCCCTTCAGCCCACAACAACCATACTAGCGCTCCAGAAAGCCCCACCCCCCCCCCCCAACTGGCCACCTATATTAGAATTGGTGGAGAGGTGGAATATTGCGTTGGATGACCAGCCCTCCTGTGTGATGCTGGGACCCAACGGGTCCCACTTAGTCTAGTAAATTCTAAAACCAAAGCCTTTTCTGCTCTCTTAGAAGGATGTCAACTTCTTAAATGAAGAAGGGTCCTGACCCAAAATATCTCCCATTCCTTCTCTCCAGAGATACTGCCTATCGAGCTGAGTTACTCCAGCAGTTTGTGTCTCTCTTCGGTGTAAGCTTCTTACAGTTCTATTTTGAAGTTATCCCGGGTATTTTGGACAGTATTTATTCTATAAATTATATTACTAAAATAGTTTAATTGATAAATAATCAAGGTGTGGAAGTGATTTCATTGTTCTGTGTACGTGGATAGGTAGAAATTGATTGTTGTATTCCTTTGGTCATTTCAGAAGTTTCAGAAGTTTTTCATTGATTGCAAGAGTTATGCTGTTATGATTTTTTAAACGGGTCAGGCAGCATCTCTGGCGAACATGGATAGGTGACATTTTGGGTCAGGACCCTTCTCTGCAATCATTCCGGAGGAGCGTAATCAGTAAAATCCGTAAAACAATTTTGTCACTCCTTTATAAATTGATAAGTGATAGGAGCAGAATTAGACCATTCGGCCCATCAAGACTACTCTGCCATTCAATCATGGCAAATCTATATCTGCCTCCTAAACCCATTCTGCCTTCTCCCCATAATCCCTGACACCCGTATTAATCAAGAATCCATCTATCTCTACCTTAAAAATAGCCAATGACAGCCTCCACAGCCTTCTGTGGCAATGAATTCCATAGATTCACCTCCCTCTGACAAAAATCCCTCCTCATCTCCTTCCTAAAGGAATGCCCTACAATTCTGAGGCTATGACATCTGGTCCTAGACACTCCCAGTAGTGGAAACATCCTCTCTACATCCACTCTATCCAGGCCTTTAACCACTCTTCTTGATTGGTCTTGTTTTCATTGGTACCTTATCTTGAAAAATGAGTATTGTCATGATTAGCATTAATCAAACTATGGCATATTTTCCCCTGTCGAAGAAATCTGAGGTCAATTGCAACATACAGTTACTATCTTCAGCCATATTAACCCCACAGTGAGAGGTGCTGTATTCAATAGGCTAAGTGGAAATTTAATATGGCATGGAAATTTTCACTTTGACTTTATCATCAAGGAAAGTAATAAATTCAATCTATCCATTAAAAAATCACACTGAGTTGACCAGACTATGCCTTTCAGTTTCAATTCTTAGCTTCATAATTCATCATGCCATGTTCGGTCCAACAAATGTTCAATATTCAAAGGGACCATTATGCTGTTATTGTCACCATTTAGTGGTCTCAGGGGTTAAATAATGCCTTTGATTTGAATGAAGTAATACTCCCAAGTTGTTTCACCATTAATGGAGTAATTAACCTTCAGCCAATACATATGATGTGTTGAGATACTTGTCTCTTGTCCATATTTTTAGATAAATGCTAGTTCTCCATGAAATGATACTGTAAATGGTCTGCTGAAGAATACTACACCCGATAACAATGCCAAAGCAGGAACAGTGGTGTAGCGCTAAACCTATTGCCTCAGTGTCAAAGACCCGGGTTCGATCCTGACAACGGGTGCTTGTCTGAACGGAGTTTGTACGTTTTGCACGGGTTTTCTCCGAGATGCTCGGTTTCCTACCACACCCCAAAGACTTGCAGGTTTGTAGGTTAATTTGCTTGGTGTAAATGTAAAACTGTCCCTAGTGTGTGTAGGGTGGTGTTAATGTGCGGGGATCGCTGGTCGGCGCGGACTGGGTGGGCCAAAGGACCTGTTTCTGTGCTGTGTCGCTAAACTAAACCAAACTAAACGGTGCAGGAGTTGGGGGTAAGGGTGGATGGATGTGTAAAAATCAAACCATATTCCATAGATTCTGGAATAATTCCTGCAGTATAAAGAGTAACAGATGTGACCGAACTATTGAGGAAAGGAGGGAGAGGGAAAATATTGGAATGTATAACACAGGATGTGGTATCATTACACTTTGATAAAAATAAAATATTTGTGTAGACCCAACATACATTGATGAAAAGGAAATCATATTTGTCCAATCTATTAAGGTTATTTGATGATCCATCTAGTCAAGTAGATGACGTAAATCTATGGATGTAATGTACTTGACTTTTCAGAAGATGTTCAACAGGTTGCAATAAGGAGGTTGGTGAGCAAGATCAAATCATCTGGAATTGGGGAAATGTACCAGGGAGGATTATGAGTAGGGGAACAGTTAATAAATATAAAGTAGAGTGAAGAGTCTGGTTGGCAATCTGTGACTAGTAGAATATTAGGAGGATAAGTAATACAGTTCTATAGGACTTTGGTTAAGCCACATCTAGAATATCTTTTAAATGATGTGGTACAGTCGGACAGTGATAGAGTTGCCTCCTTACAGCGCCAGAGGCCCGGGTTCTATCCTGACTATGGGTACTGTCTGTACGGTGTTTGTTAGTTCTCCCTGTCATTGCGTGAGTTTTTTCCGGGTGCTCCAGTTTCCAAAGACGTACAGGTCCGTAGGTTAATTGGCTTGGGTAAAAAAAATGTTAATTGTCCCTAGTGTGTAGGATAGTGCTGGGATGGGGTGGTTGTGGTTGGCATGGACCCAGTGGGACAAAGGGCCTGTTTCCACGCAGTACCTCTAAAGTAAACTAAAGTAAAACTAAATTAAATTTTGTGCACAGTTCTGGTCGCCAATTACTGGAAGGATGTGAAGGCTTTGGAAAGGTACAGAGGAGGTTTACCAGAATGGATTAGGGGGTGTTAGTTACAGGGCGAAGCCGGACAGACTTGGATTCAGTTTTTCTGGAACGCTGGAGGTTGTGGCGAAACCTGATAGAAGCATAAAAAATCTTCTTCTTCTTCTTGCGTATGGCATGCACAGCCTAAAGTTGCAGGACAACTTGTTCTATTTGACTTTATTTGATTGTGCACGTCGGGTTGATTGCATTAATCAGAAACAGGGCAGACCACGTGAAGGTTGCAATCTTCCACCCCATATAAAATTATGAGAGGCATAGATGAGGTAGACAGTCAGAACCTTTTTCCCCACAATGGAAGAATCAAATACGAGAAGGCATAGCGTTAAGATGAGAGGAGTAAAGTTTAAATAAGGTGTGAGGGGAAATTGTTTTTACACACAGAGGGTGCTCAGTGCCTGTAACATACTGCCATGGTTTGTGGTTGAGGCAGAAGTGATAGTGGCATTTAAGAGGCACATATATATGTAGGAATGGAGGGATTTGGATTATGTGCAGGTAGATACGAGGTGGTCTTGGCATCATGTTCAGCACAGACATTGTGGACCAAAGGGCCTGTTCTTGTGTTGTACGCTTCCATGTTCCATGTTGTGGCCCAACATTTGACAGTCAATATTAACGCAAGACACAAAGTGCTGTCGGTGCACAATGGGTCAGGAATGGACAGGTTACAATTTGGGTTAAGACTCATCATCAGACTGGTGGAGCTGGGGGGGGGGGGGGGGGGGGACACAAGCTGCAACAGAGAATTAGGGGCAGGACAAAGCCAAGCAAATAATAGGTCAATACCGGTTAGAGTGTTGGATTGACAGATGGGTGGAGTGAGCAACAGAGGGGATAAAAGAATGCCAGATAAATAGAGGAGAGGAGAACAAATCCAGAGAAAATCATTTATCTGACCCAAAACGTCACCCATTCTTTTTCTCTAGAGATGCTGCCTGACCCGTTGGGTTACTCCAGCACTTTGTGTCTGTCTTCCGAATGTAGCTTGTTTGGACAGCGAGCTTTGTCAAACACAATAGACTTTTAGGTTTTATATCTTAATGTTACACACACTTACTCGTGGAGCTACTGGAAGCCACTATTGCATGGGAAGTCTTAGCACTTACAGGAGAATTTAGTGTTCAGAATGGCTGCCAGCCATGTGGTTTTGAGGGCATCCAGCCTGTGAGACAAGTGCCAATGTCTGCTCATTCTGGCTATTGTAAGCACCAGCTCTATCCAACGCCATAGGATGTAGCCTGCACAGACTTTGATATATTCCACAAGCGTTCTGGAACGAAACTGAGGACAACAGTACCCTTCTCTGTCAGTGAGTACAGGTCGCTGGTTTACCAAGGAAAGACTCAAAATGTTGGAGTAACTCAGCTGGTCAGACAGCATCCTAGCAGAACGTGCTACCTTACAGCGCCAGAGACCCAGGGTCGATCCTGACTACGACTACGGAGAGGCGCTACAGGTCTCTCCGTTGCCGGACCAGCAGGTTCAGGAACAGCTTCTTCCCTGCGGCTGACACTCTACTCAACACTGTACCTCGGTGATTGCCAATCACCCCCCACCCCTCGGACACTCCTCCCACCAGGAAAACACTATGACTGTATGCATGTAAATAGATGTATTTATTGCTCATATTCTATGTCGCTCTTCCAGGGAGATGCTAACTGCATTTCGTTGTCTCTGTACTGTACACTGACAATGACAATTGAAGTTGAATCTGAATCTGAATCTGAATCGGGATGCTGTCTGTACAGAGTTTGTACATTCTACCCATGACCAGCATGGGTTTTCTCCGGGATCTTCAGTTTCCTCCCACACTCAAAAGACGTACAAATTTGTAGATTAATTGGCTTGGTATAAATGTAAATTGTCCCTAGGATAGTGTTAATGTGCAGGGATCGCTGGTCGGTGCGGATTCGGTAGGCCAAAGGGCCTGGTTCTCTAAACTAATCTAAACTAAACTAAACATGGATAGGTGATGTTTTAGGTAGGGACCCTTCTTCAGACTGATAGATTTATACTGGATGGCTCAGATTGTAAACAGATTGTCTTGCCTAGCAGAATCTCCAATGTATTAAGAAAAGTCCAGAAATTCTGAGTGCCATTAGCAATAATTCATTCAAATTCAAATATTCACCATGATTAATTCCTAAATAAGAGAGCAACATTAAAGCCTTTGTAGCCAACGTAGAGTGGCTTGGATACTCTATACTGTGTTATCTTTTATAATCTTTTTCTGTATTTCTCATCAAGCCGAACACATTTTACAGTCACCAAGTGTAATGCTATGAAAATCAATAATAAAAATATTGAGGTTCAGTCAGAATTTCTATCAGGTTTGACTTTGCAAAAACCAATTACCATGTTCATTGTGAAGGATCTTTGATATTGGAATTATATTTCAATGCTTTGCAAACTAATTCAATCTGCTGCATCTTGATGCATGAATAAGCATTTTCATTTCCTAAATTTGGCTGAGATTACAGGAATCCAAAATGCATGTATTATACATACAGTAGTTCTGAAAGACGTGTCTTTGTGTTGCTAAAGAAACAGAGTGAATTAAAAAAAAAAAGATTTCTGCGGATTATGGAACCTAAGAGCCGGCTCTCAAGCTGGGCATGTTTTCAGTGGGGCGAGTTCAATGGTTGAATGTATTTTGCTTACTTCTGCTGCTTGTGCTAAACCCCCTTGTCCTATTCGATGGCCTGAGCTGATCACACCAGGAGACAACAGTAGAGGAGCCATAATTAATCTAGGTTAGAGACAGGGAAACTGGGTCGGTGTAGCTGAAGTTAGATCATGCGTTGCTATTCTTTCCTGAGCACTGCACAAATTAATATTGATTTTAGCCAGAGTGGAACAAGATTGTAACTGTGTCAATGTCACATCGCACCGCATCAAAAAAATGTCAAAATACATCTGCACACAATGTGCCCTTGTGGCAATGATGCATTGTCCACGTCAGATATATGACGAATGGTATCAATCCTCGTCCAACTCTACATTAGACCACAGCTCATCAGTAAAATAAGAGAAAGCCACAACTGTAACTAGACAGTTGTGAAACAATTTGGTTTCCTTAATGAATGCACAAGTGACTGTAGAGGCTGGAATCCAGAACAAAAAACACACTGCTGGAGGAACTCGACAGATCAGGCAGCATCTGAACGAGGAGATGGACAGTTGACGTTTTGGGTTGAGATCCTTCAACCTCAAATGTCCAATTCCTCCCACAGATGTGCCCGACACTGAGGTTTTTTTTTCCAACGTCAACACAAAATGTTGGAGTAACTCAGCGGGTCAGGCAGCATCTATGGAGAAAAGGAATAGGTGACATTTCTGGTCGGAACCCTTCAAAAGGTGCTTTCTGTGCCATGTTTGAAGGAGGTCACTCACAACATTTAACCTTCTGCAGATGGCCTCCTGGAGACTGACTGTTCAATTAGAAAACGATTTATATTCTCCACAGATAAATCGACTAATCTTCATTGTATTTTTTAAGAAGCTAACTACCAGAGGATCCTGCACAATGCACAGTAGGAATCAAGGCTTCAGGTCAAATGTTGCAGGAAGCATAAGCAAGTTCAGCAAAGTTATGAAAGTGCAATGATTCTGACCGAGAAATTTGTTTGGATATTCAAAATAAATTATTGCTGGATGGTTGAAAATCATCTTAACCTGGAATACAGCAATTTTGTGCATATGGCGATATGTTTTGACACACATTGAGAAAATCAACTCACTTTTGGTAAAGATATTTGCTTGTCCAATCATTCATATCTTGCTGTAAAACTCCCCATATGGCAGTAACATTACTGCAACATCATACATTTTCTATCTCACTAAGAACAGTGAGGCACAAAGTTTAGTCAGTCCTCCTCCAATTTCCCCCGTGGTCGGGACCACAAACCTCTGCAGTCGCCGCTGCGGGCGGCCAGATGTGCAGGCAAGGTAAGTCCCGAATCGGTGCTTCCCTACCGCAGACCGCGGCTTCAAGATGGTGTAGGCCGCGGGCCGGCAGTCAGAGCTCTTCTCCAGGGATCCCCGACAAGGGATCCCACTCCGGAAGTTCCAGGTTGCTACCCTTCTTCAAACCTTCTTAAGATAAAGGTTCCTTGAGATAAAAGACCCTTATTCTCATGTGTTCCCCTCTCCAATATTCAGTTACTTGCTTTTGGCACCTTAGCCAGTTTGGATGTAATTAGTCATTCACTACACTGCAGTTGAATATTCTCAACCGACAAGGGATCACTCCTGGTCGGAATAGTGCTCTGTCCCAACAATTAAAATGGACCTCACCTACTGAGCCAAATGCATTAGTGGGCAGGATCATGCTGATAGATAGCAGGTAGTTTAATAGTGATCCTCCAAATCAGTTGCTGAATCTCAGTGTATTTCAAACATCAGTGTTTGCATCCTGCAGCATTGAAGTACGGAAAAGGTTGGTGTCAAATGGAGGTTCATCTGACTTCTTGCTCAGTCTCTACATGATTTACTGAGTAGTCAGATACATTGTGAATGGACCCTTAGCCAGGCACCAGTTGCAGCTGGCACGTGTTACAAGACAAAGAACAATGTTGGATTGAAGAACTGCACCAGGACAAGACAACAGCTCATCATCACCTTTTCAATGACAATTTGGGATGGGCAAAGATATTGACCATGCCAGTGCTGCTCAGCTCCTGAAAATTATTCAACCAATAAATATTTCCTTCATAACTTAAATCATGTTTAATGGTTTTTAAATGTCTCTGATCACCAAAGAGATTTAAAAACAATGAAGCAGTTTAGTTTAGTTTAGAGATACAGCACGAAAACAGGCCCTTTGGCCTACTGAGTCCGTGCCGACCAGCGATCCCCGCAAACTAACAGTATCCTACACACGCGAGGGACAATTAACAATTATACCAAGCCAATTAATCTACAAACCTGTACGTCTTTGGAGTGTGGGAGCAAACCAGAGCACCCGGGGAAAACCCACGCAGGTCACGGGGAGAACGTACAAACTCCGTACAGACATGCACCCAAAGTCAGGATTGATTTAAGATTTATTTAAGATTTAAGAGGGAGTTAGATGTGGCCCTTGTGGCTAAAGGGATCAGGGGGTATGGAGAGGCTAAGCCTGCAGAATCAGCGATATTTTCCAGATGCTTTGAAGTTATGTATTACCGAAATGAGTTGCTTAAAGCTTCAATATAATTTAAGTAAATTACAAATAGCGTAAACGCTCCATTTGCCTCCCAACAGTACCCGAATGCCGGTATACCTGCAAATCTCAATGAAAGATCAGTCAGTTTGCAAAGGTTATGGCTAACCTCAACCCCCCCTAGCTTTTCCATGTACAAAAAGGGAAAATAATTTCACAAAAAGGTCATTGCTGCACAGCAGTGGAGTTACTGCCTTACAGCGCCAGAGAGGGGCGAAAGATTGCAACCTTCATGTGGTCCGCCCTGTTTCGACTAATGCAATCAACTCGACGTGCATAAACGGAAGATCAAATAGAACAAGTTGTCCAACAACTTTAGGCTGTGCACGCCACACGAAAGAAGAAGAAGCACCAGAGAACCAGGTTCAATCCTTACTACAGGTGTTGTCTGTACGGAGTTTGTACGTTCTCCCGGTGTACGTTCTCCTGGTGCGCCCTCACACAGCTAAGGCGTACGGGTTTGCGGGTTAATTGGCTTCTGTAAAGAATTGTAAATTGTCCCTCATGTGTGACGGATAGTGTTGGTGTATGATGTGATCGCTAGTTATCACAGACTCGGTGGGCTGAAGGGCCTGTTTCTATGTTGCATGTCCAAAGCCTAAAGACTAAATCATATATGATTCAAAAATAAAGCTGAATGTTTTTCTGTGCTGATACATTTAAGTAATAAATTATGGTTAATGTGTGTCGACCACTTACCAGTGAATTTCAAGTAGAGATAGTTTTAGTTATCAGATTTAGTTTTAGAGATACTGACAGGCAAAACAGGCCCACCGAACCTACACCAACCATCAATCATCTGTTCACACGAGTTCTATGTTATCCCACTTTCTCATCCAATCCATACACATTAGGGGCAATTTTCAGAGGCCAATTAACCTACAAACCTGCGCGCCTTTGGGATGTGGGAGGAAACCGGAGCACCCGGAGGAAACACGAGCATTGACAGGGAAAACATGCAAACTCCACACGGACAGCATCCGAGGTCAGGATCGAACCTGGGGCACTTGCGGTGTGAGGCAGCAGCTCTACCAGTTGACGATGATAAGAACTGATTTAACTCAGTTACATGCAGAGTGCAACATCATCAATTTTTATCTGATAATAAAATGTACCGACTATATTTATCATGCGGGACCTGGGGTTCAGCTATGATTGTAATTGAATGTCTTGACTCCATAAATTGGAGAGAGGAGAAGCAGTAATAATTCTTCAGGTTACCACTGTGGGTCAAATAATAAACATGTGAATGTCTTGGGCCACAGAAAGTGTTGGAGGAAGAAGGGAAATGTTCATGGACACCATACACATCAAGACGCAGATCAACCAAAACACGATATTGCACAAACATATAATTTATTTTTTTGCTGCTCTTTTCTCTATATACAAAAAAATAATCCAGGACTTCAAAAACAGCCTTTCTGCTTTGACCATTAAAGTTCAGTTTAGAGATACAGCGCGAAAACATGCACTCCAGCCCACCGAGCCCGCACCGACCAGCTATCCCCACACACTAACACTACACACACTAGGAATAATTTACTATTATACCAAGCTAATTAACCTACAAACCTGTTTGTCTTTGGAGTGTGGGAGGAAACCGGAGCACCTGGAGAAAACCCCACAGGTCACGGGGAGAATGTACATATTCCTGCGCTCAGGATGGAACTGGCGCTGTAAGGCAGCAACTCTACCGCTGCGCCAGTATCGCATCGTATCGGGTATTGTAAATATCAGTTGTTATTTGAATTTATTATATGCTGGGCCCAAACCAGATATTCATGAAAAGATCGATTGATTTTACTGTGTAATAATTACACTGGAAGAATGGCAAATATTAATATGAAGATGTAGGTTTGGGCAGAAATTGGGTTGATTTAAAATTTAGCAGTCAGAGATTCATCACTAAATGAAGTCATTTCATCCCATCTGGTACCATTTAAGTTGAATCGATTCAAAAACATGTTTCCCAAAAACCCGCCAAATAATTTTCTCACAATTGCCCATCCAATTCATCTTTTGAGAGCTTGATAGTGCCGATTCCTCTCTTTGTTTCTCAATCTCAATTTTTATTGGAGTAATACAAAACAAAGAAATAACTCATAACTTTCCGTTCTTAATCGCTGTTCCATTCACATCATATAAATCACATAAAAACTTCTTCTTATAAAAGTAGTCGTCTCGTGACATGTGTGTGTCGTGATCATGGTAGAAAACTATTTCCCCTCATTCTCCGACACTAAAATGAAACTTCTAATCTGAGAGTCTGCACAAGACCCCTCTGACAAAAGAACACACCCCTACTACGTATCAAATCCTACCTACAAAAGTACAGGCAGATAAAAACTAAAACTAAAAATATCAGACATGATAATATTACTGACTTAAGCTGAATGGCTCCCACAAAAATTGTGAGTCCATTTTCACCGCATGTGTCATCACTACTCCTTCAGCAATATTGGGCTTACAGTCCATACTGCACCCCTGCCAACCTGCAATAATAGATCCAGTGTAGTCCATGTCTCATCCTGGATTTACAATGGGTCTGGCCCCAGTGCAGCGGCTGCTCTCGATTCACAGTAGACATGGGACCGATGGAGCTGCCACCTTGGATTCATCCAAGGCCGGTCCATGCATTCCCTCCACTCTAGGTCCACAACAAGTCTGGTCGCATTGCAGCAGTCGCTCAGCATCCAGGTCAGTCTGGTGCTTGGCAACCCTCCACTATGGATGCACAGTAGGTTTGGTGCTGACCTACCCCTCCCCTGTCTCTGGATTCACACAATGGGCATCAGTGCAATCTTCACTCTGCATTCACAGTGTATCAAAGGCTAATCCATTCCTCACTCTGGGATTCACAGTGTGACAAAGGCCAGTACGTTCCTCACACTAGAGTCATAGTATCTGACACCAGTCCATTGTTCACTTTAGACTTTATACTTTAGAGTTACAGCGGGTAAACAGGCCTTTCGGCCCACCTAATCCATGCCGACCAGTAATCACCCCATACACTAGCACCATCCTACACACTAGGGACAATTTATAATTTTACGGAAGCTAATGAACCCACGAACCTGTACGTCTTTGGAGTGTAGGAGGAAACTGGAACACATAGAGAAAACCCACATGGTCACAGGGAGAATGTACAAACTCCATACAGAGAGCGCCCATAGTCAGGATCGAACCTGGGTCTCTGGTGCTGCAGGGCAGCAACTCTACCACTGCGCCACTGTGACGCCCCACAGTGGAATCACAGTGTATCAGTATGTTCTTAACTCTTGATTCATACCTGGTCTTTTGTGAGTGCAATCCCCCTGTGCATTCACAGTGTGTCTATGACCAGTACGTTCCCCATGCTGGATACACAGTACTTTGGAGCTGATGTATCCCAACTCCAGACTTACAATGGGTCAAGTGCCAGTGCAGCTCCCACTGGTCATCCATCCTTTCCCACCACAGACTCACAAGTTCACAAGGTATAGGAGCAGAATTATGCCATTCGGCCCATCGAGTCTACTCCGCCACTCAATCATGGCAGATCTCTGCCTCATAATCCCATTTTCCTGCCTTTGCCCCGTAACCCTCGACACCCGTTCTAACCAAGAATTTGTCCATCTCTACCTTAAAAATATCCACTGACTTGGCCTCCACAGCCCTCTGTGGCAATGAGTTCCACAGATTGACAACTCTCTGACTAAAGAAGTTCCTCCTGACCTCACCAAGTCTCTCTGACAGCAGCATGCACTCCTCTGCAAAAATAAATTAATTGTGTGAAGCATCTTTAGACATTCATCATAATAAGGCACAACAAACCCAAGCTCCTTGCCTTTTATTCCTCTCTGCCTGGAACTGAAATTGAAGTGCGAATCAATATTTTGTTTTGCATCCAATGCAGGACACAAATCTAAATCTGGCGCTGACAAACATCCGATTGTTCCCAGTCACCGTTTGTCTGCTCCATTGTGTTTCATTGTCTTCATATCTGAAATGGTCTTAAAGAAACCGAGTTTAAATGAAATAATGACCTTCACCAGTGGATGCACAACCAGCATTTTTATACGCTGTTCAAAAGGTCCAAAGAACAGCGTGATTTTGCCCATGAAAGGTATCGGTTAGTGCGGATCTTCTGTTCCTATCTATTTATAAGTAGCATGGAATTGAATGACAGGATAAGCCAACGGGACTGAATAGCTGTTATCTTCTTATGTTCGTATTCAGGCAGTCAAGAGATAACTCTTGTTTGTGGATACAAAGCGAGATAATAAAACAGCTCGCACACATTGCTTTCTTTACTGGCTGCTCAATCTAACTGGGCTGGTTTTAAACCAGACCCCTGGTGAATTCAAACTATGTAACATCAACAGCAGGACTTCCGAGCAATCAGTCTCAGAACAAATTCCAGCAGTCAGCAGGATTATAGCAAAATCAAACTAGCCCATCATTCAACTTTAGAATAACTAAGCAGGTCAGGCAACATCCCTGGAGGACATGGGCAGGCAATGTTTCAGCTCGGGATCCTTCTTCAGTTTGGTCCCAACTCGAAACATCACCTATCCATATCCTTCAGAGATGCTGCCTGACCCACAAAGTTACTCCAGCACTTTTTTGAGTTTAGTTTAGATTACTATTGTCATGTCTAGCGAGGTACAATGAAAAGCTTTTAGTTGCATGATATCCAGTTGGCAAAATGACTATACACGATTACAATCAAGCCGTCCACAGTGTTCAGATTCAGGATGAAGGGTATAATATTTAGTGCCAGATAAAGTCCAGTAAAGTAGTCCGATTAAGGATAGTTTGAAGACCCCCAATGAGGTAGATGGATAGTCAGAGCCATTCTCCCATTGTCAAGACAACAGTTTGGTTGCCTGATAACAGCTGGGAAGAAACTGCCCCTGAATCTGGAGGTAAGCAATTTCTAATGTCTATAACTTTTGCTTGATGGGAGAGGGGAGAAGAGAGAGTGGTGGAGGGTGAGACTGGTCCTTGATTATGCTGGTGGCCTTGCCGAGGCATCTTGTGTTCCACGCAGGATTCCAGCCCTTTCCTTGTGTCCAAGTCATTCAACTTTGTTTGATTAGATCCCTATTCCAGTGCTGAAGGCCCATCAAAATCAGTGATAGTCAAGGCTTTGATTGTACATGGAGCAACTAAGATCCAATAAAATGATTCCAATTATTATTTTTTTTAATTCTTGGTTCTTGATGCAATAATTGTTAGTTGATCAAAAGTTTTCATTTCCAACCACTGCAATAACTTATTGAGAAATGCAGGTTTACAGAAGCTTTGGCAAAGATTGTTGTATTCTCTATAGCCACAGGTTCTACTGGAGAACTAGAGCCAATATTGTTTCTTCAGTTAAGAAGGAAAGTAGAGGTGATCTGGGAAGTTATGGGTCTGTGAGCCTCGTGACAGTGTCGGATATGCTAAGAGAGAAGATTATTTGGGATTAGAATGAGGTAAATAGGAACAGTACCATGACTGCCCATGGCTTGTTGTGCTCTTAATAATTTATAGTAATAATAACACTTTTTTGAGGAGATGAAGGTGATTGATGAGGGTAAGACAGTGACTGTTGTCTACATGGATTTTAGTGAAGCATTTGATAAAGTCCCTAAAAGTAGGTTGATTCAGAAGATTCTGATGCATGAGTGACCTGATGGCCCAGAGAAGACAGGGGGTAGAGATAGTGTGGACAGGCGTAGTTCTAGTTGGAGGTTTGTGACCAGTGGAGTTCCTTTGGGATGTGTGCTGGGATCACTGTTGTTTATGATAATATGAGCATTAATGAAGATTGTTTGGCGAGTCAATTGGCAGGTGACACCAAAGATTGGTGGAGTTGTGAACAACGAGGAAGGCTGTCAAACAATTCAGTGGAAACAGTTTAGTTACAATTATGGGAAGAGGAACAGCAGATGGCCTTTAACCAAAACAAGTGCATTTTGAGAGGTCGAATGTAAGGAGAAAGTTTCCAATTAGTGGCAAGATCTTTATCAGCACTGATGTACAAAGGGATGTTGGGGTCTAAGTCCAGAGAGGCCAAAAGTGCAATACAAGGAGAGAGAGTGGTAAATAAGTATATGGTATGCTTGCCTTTATCAGTTATGCAACAGAGTACCAGAGCAGGAAGTTACATTGCAGTTTCATAGGACTTTGGTTAGGCTGAATTTGAGATATTCTGAGCAGTTCTAGTTGCTCCATTGCAAGACGGATATGATGGCTTTGAAGAGGCTGCTGAAAAGGTTTACCAAAATGCTTCCTGGATTAGAAGGTATTACATATAATTGCCAGACACCTAATAGCAAAAATGCACCACCACCTAGACCAATCCGATCAGGCATGCCCATTGAATTGACTCAGTTAATTAAAAAGACACTTTCATTAGGTACGAGTTTAGAATAGAGCCATTCCAGAGGAATGATTTGCTGCAATACATAGAAACATAGAAAATAGGTGCAGGAGGAGGCTATTTGGCCCTTCGAGCCAGCATCACCATTCATTGTGATCATGACTGATCATCCACGACAGCAACCTGTGCCTGCCTTCTCCCCATACCCCTAGATTCCGCTAGCCCCTAGAGATTTATCTAATTCTTTTTTTAAATTAATCAAGTGAATCGGCCTCCACTGCCTTCAGTGGCAGAGAATTCCACAAATTCTCAACTCTCTGGGTGAAAAAGTTTTTTCTCATCTCAATTTTAAATGGCCTGCCTTTTATTCTTAGACTGTGGCCCCTGCTTCTGGACTCCCCCAACATTGCAAACATTTTTCCTGCATCTAGCTTGACCAGTCCTTTTATAATTTTATATGTTTCTATAAGATACCCTCTCATCCTTCTAAATTCCAATGAATACAAGCCCAGTCTTTCCCATTTTTCTTCATATGACAGTCCCACCATCCTGGGGATTAACCTCGTGAACCTACGCTGCACCGCCTCAATAGCAACGATGTCCTTCCTCACATTAGGAGACCAAAAATGCACACAATACTCCAGATGTGGGCTCACCAGGGCCCTGTACAACTGCAGAAGGACCTCTTTGCTCCTATATTCAACTCCTCGTGTTATGAAGGCCAACATGCCACTGCGTGCTGTACCTGCATGCTTACTGTCTTCACTGCATGCTGTACCTGCATGCTTACTTTCAGTAACTGATGTACAAAGAAACCTAGATCTCATTGTACTTCCCCTTTTCCTAACTTGACACCATTCAGATAATAATCTGCCTTCCTGTTCTTGCCACCAAAGTAGATAACATCCTATTTATCCTCATTAAACTGCATCTGCCATTCATCTGCCCACTTACCCAACCTGTCCAAGTCACCCTGCATCCTCATAGCACCCTCCTCACAGTTCACACTGCCACCCAGCTTTGTGTCATCAGCAAATTTGCTAAGTTACTAGGAGACCAAAACTGCACACAATACACTAGATGTGTTCTCACCAGGGCCATGTACAACTGCCGAAGGACCTCTTTACTCCTATATTCAAACATAGAAACATAGAAGATAGGTGCAGGAGGAGGCCATTCGGCCCTTGGAGCCAGCACCGCCATTCATTGTGATCATGGCTGATCATCCCCTATCAATAACCTGTGCCTGCCTTCTCCCCATATCCCTTCACTGCACTAGCCCATAGAGCTCTATCTAACCCTCTCTTAAATCCATCCAGTGACTTGGCCTCCCATGCCCTCTGTGGCAGGGAATTCCATAAATTGACAACTCTCTGGGTGAAAAAGTTTTTTCTCACCTCAGTCTTAAATGACCTCCCCTTTATTCTAAGACTGTGGGCCTGGTTCTGGACTCGCCCAACATTGGGAACATTTTTCCTGCATCTAGCTTGTCCAGTCCTTTTATAATGTTATATGTTCCTATAAGATTCCCCCTCATCCTTCTAAACGCCAGTGAATACAAGCCTAGTCTTTTCAATCTTACCTCATATGACAGTCCCGCCATCCCAGGGATCAATCTCGTGAACCTACGCTGCACTGCCTCAATCACAAGGATGTCCTTCCTCAAATTAGGAGACCAAAACTGTACACAATACACAAGATGTGGTCTCACCAGAGCCCTATACAACTGCAGAAGAACCTCTTTACTCCTATACGGAAATCCTCTTGTTATGAAACCTGGGTAGATTCGAAACTGTAACTCATATGATCACAGCCTATGATTGATTTTTCACAAATGGCATCAAATCAAGCATCAGATCCCATACCCAAAGCTTTAAATACAACAGCTGGAAATCACACATCTGGTTTTTATACTGAACTCCATAGACTAGGAACATTCAATTCCTGCGGCAGGAGCAAGAGCAACATAACCGAGCGCAACATTACACAACAACGAATCTGCTGATGTGGTGGGTTCAAAATCTGAAGGAAGATCAACAATTCACCACCTGCTGGCAGGAATCCCTCTGACCTCTCAAATATTCTGTGCACTAGCATGCAACACGCAATGTAAATTGAAGGTGTAGGAAAGAACTGCAGGTGCTGGGTTAAATAGAAGATAGACACAAAATGTTCGAGTTACTCAGCGGGACAGGCAGCATCTCTGGAGAGAAGAAATGTGTAACGTATCGGGTCGAGACTCTTCTTCAGGCTGAGTAAATTGAAGGGTTGGGTACAACTTAAAAGGTGCACAAAACACCTTTACTGCAAAGGTGCAACGTGCTGGAGTAAGTCAGCGGGTCAGGCAGCATCTCTGGAGAACATAGATGGGTGACATTTTGGGTTGAACCCAATCTGAAGAAGGTCCTGACGCGAAACATTACCTATCTATGTCCTCCAGAGATGCTGCCTGACCCAAATGAGCTACTCCGGCACTTCATGTCATTTTTTGTAAACCAGCATCTTCAGCTCCTTGCATCTACATCAGCCGATATGATTGAGCTACCGGCCCCCTTTCCCCAATCATTTTTGAAAATATGTTTTCACTGAGCTTTCTATTTAGCTCAGCTCTGATGAAACCTCAGCAGAAATATGGTGCAGCAATTTGGACTCGCAAGCAATCCCCCGTGTTAAAAGCTATTAAACTATTGTCCTTTAACTGTCCTGGTCTTTGTCCCTGTGATTGATGCATGAACAGAACCAACGTGCAACTCAAGACTTTAAGGAGATATAGCTAATGCACACTGTCCACTAACCCATGCTGTTTGTGCATGATATCCTGATATAAATTACCAAACTCCTGACCTCATTATGTGTTCCTTGTAAGTAATTTTTATTAGATTCAACCTTTGATACTCAGAGACTAAAAGGAACCTTGTTCTCAAAGTTTATTATTCACAATACAAGTAAAGAAAGTTAAAGCACATATATAACACAGTGGGAAAAAAAGTACAATATGCTATTATTTAAGTGACCACATTCAGATTTTCGTGCCTTGACCTGAGCAGGCATTGTTTTGTATGTCGGAGGTCGTGTCTCACAAATCCGATTGCGTTTTTTGAAGGCACGACCAAAAATGGTCGATGACGGCAGAGCTGTAGATGTTGTATCTATGGACTTCAGCAAAGCATTTGACAAGATTCCTCGTGGTAGGCTGCTGTGGAAGGTTAGATTGCATGGTATCCAAGGAGAGATAGCTGAATGGATAGAAAATTGGTTTTGTGGAAGGGGGCAGAGGGTGATGGCGGAAGTTTGCTTCTCGGAGTGGAAGCCTGGGACTAGTGGTGTGCCTCAGGGTTTGGTGCCAGGCCCATTACCATCTGTCATCTATATCAATGATTTGGATGAGAATATACACGGTAAGAATATACCCTGCTCAGTCCCTTTCTCTCTTCGGACCTTGTATACAGGAATCTGAAAGCCTGAATGTCCGGACTTAAGAACAATTTATTTCCCACTGCTATCAGACCCCTGAACCGAACACTTCGTTCACACTCCCTTGCTGGAGGTACTACAACATACTCTTAACTTTATCTCATTCAGTTGATCCATTATTACACTTTAGCAAAAGAAAATGTATATAATGAGGTAGACAAAATATGCTGGAGAAACTCAGCGGGTGAGGCAGCATCTATGGAGAGAAGGAATAGGTGATGTTTCGGGTCGAGACCCTTCTTCAGACTGATGTTAGGGTGTGAGTAGGAAATGAAGAGGCAGAGACAGTAGGCTTGTGGGAGAGCTGGGAATTGGGAGGGGAAAGAGGGAAAAAGCAAGGGCTATCTAAAATTAGAGGAGTCAATGTTCATCCTGCTGGGGTGTAAACTACCCAAGCGAAATATGAGGTGCTGTTCCTCCAATTTGCACCAGGCCTCACTCTGGCAATGGAGGAGGCCCAGGACATAATGAGGTCTTGTGTCGCAAGGTAATGTCAATCCTGTTGATTGGTACTTAGTTTAGTTTAGGTGCGGAAACAGGCCTTCCTGCCCACTGATCCCGGTACACTAACACTATCCTACATGCTGGAGACAAATTACAATCTTTACTGAAGCCAATTAACCTGCAGACCTGTACGTCTTTGGAGTGTATAAGGAAACCAGAACATCTGGGGAAAACCCACGTGGTCACGGGGAGAACATACAAAGTCTGTACAAACAGCACCTGTAGTCAGGATCAAACTCGGGTCTCGGTTGCTGTAAGGCAGCAGCTCCAGCACTGCACTAGAAAGGAGTACTAAATTAAGAGAGTACCTACTTAAAGTAAAACATCCAAAGAATTAAATTGCCGTTTGTTGGAGTTTTTAAAAAAAAGTTTAAACCAGAACCAAACAGTAAAACATGCCAGCTAATATCTTTGATAGAAAAAAGGAAATGAGTAGGATAATGAGTCAATTTTGTTAGCTTCTAACTTGTCACTTTTATTTTATTAGCTCTTACAAACTCCTATAAAATGATTTGAACCACGACCATGGTAGGGTCATCACTTTGATGATCACAACAACATAACATGTCGCCCTTCGATAGACACAAAAAGCTGGAATAACTCTGCGGGACAGGCAGCTTCTCTGGAGAGAAGGAATGGGTAACGTTTCAGGTCGAGACCCTTCTTCCTTCTCAGCCCATTCCTTGCAATAATCACCATGGTGGCCAAGTTAACTTGGTCAACCTCAACTCAGTACAATGCAAGGAAATTACTATTGTCATAACGGCTGATCTTAACCCAGTACAATGGGTTGAGATGACAACTGTGCTCTCTCCAGCGTGATTTAAATGAAGGTTAGTAACTCAAAACATTGTATTGCTGGGTAAGTAAGTAAGTAAGTAAGTAAGTAAGTAAGTTTTATTTATATAGCACGTTTTAAGTCAATTTGCATTGACACCAAAGTGCTTTACATAAATTAAATAATAAGTTTCCATACAAACCATAGAAAAAGGTTAAAAATAAAGAAAGAAAGAAAATGGACACAACACATTATAGTTCAACACAAACATCCCCCCACAACAGAATCAAAAATGTCCACTGTGGGGAAAGGCACCAGAAAGTTAAGTCCCTCTGAAACACCCGAGGTCGGGGCCCATTTGTGGCCTTGCAGCCAGTCCGATGATTTTCAGGGCCCTCTTGCCGTGAAGATGGAACTCTGGCGTCGGGTGAAACAATTCCTCAAGCGGCTTGGAAAGTCTGGAGCGGCTGCCTCCTCCCCGGAGACCGGAGACCGGGGCACTCGTAGACTTCAGGCCGCGCCGGTTGGAGATCCGACCCCGGCGAACTCAATCCCTGGCTCCGCGGCGCTCCAAATCCAGCGCCGCCCGCGGCCGGATGCCCGCAGCCACAGCTCCGCGATGCCGGGTGTCGGCGGCCACAACGCTCCGGAGCTTACCGCACGGCGACCCGGCAAGGCATCGCCCGCTCCGTGGCCCCGCTCCGTGATGGTGTCCTTGCGCTGCGCCGCCGCCGAAGCTGTAGTCCCGGCCGGTCCCGACAGGAAACGCTGCCCCATTCTCGATGGTAGGCCGCGAGGACGGGGCGAAGAAGCAGCTCGGAAGGATGCTGCCTCTCCGACCAGAGAGGTGACTAAGAATTAAAGTTTCCCCCTTCCCCACCCCCACCCACCACATAAAAGACCTCCACTAACATTTTGGACAGGACTTAAAATTAAAAAAAGGTGAAGAGATGGACTGCGGGCAGGCTGCCATACACAGACGGCGCCCATTCCCGCACACCCGCCATCTTCTCAGGAAGACAGGGTGCACGAGTTCACTGACTGGATTGAACATCCAAAGGTTATAATCAATACAAATGGAGATGGACCAAGAAGCTGGAGAAAGGTTAAACAATTCATCTGTTCTTCTATTATTGTATGAGAAGTTTGACCAACCAACTAGTGAGAGCTAACGGAGATCCTCTTTGGAACATCTTCTGATTGTTTCATTACTGATTTCCAGAGTATTTCCTTTATCATAAAATTACAAGAGATAGGAGTAGAATTAAGCCATTCGACCCATCAAGTCTACTTCTCATCTTCTCCAACCAATGGCACCCATCTATGGCACAAGGGTCCTGTTGCCAGGACTTGAGGGTCTGAGCTTCAAGAGCAGCTGAGCAGACTAGGACTTCATTCCTTGGATTGCGGGAGGATGAGGAGTGATCTTATAGAGGTGTATAAGATCATGAAGGGAATAGATAAGGTCAATGCATGGAGTGTTTTACCCAGAGTAGAGGTATCAAGCACTAGAGATCATAGGTTTATGGTGGGTGGAGAAAGATCTAAGAGGAATCTGAGGGGCAATTTTTTTTACACAACGGATGGTGGGTATATCCCTTAACCAAATCCCGTAACGTTCCACACTCCATAGGGAGGGTTTCTGGTGGAAGCCGCTGATTGGCGGAAGCAGACTAGAGGAAGCAGCTGATTGGGTGCAACCTCAGGTTAGCATTTCTGCTTTCTGGCTAAAGGTACAGTGCTTTAGTAAAGGTACAGTGAGCCAAGGGTACAGTGGGCTAAAGGTACAGTGCTTTTTGTTTATATAATAAAGGTGCAGTTTAAAGGGCAAGAGGGAGCAGCTGTTTGTGTCAGATACCTGCTGATTTCTCCCAGCAGTTTCTATTGGATTATACTGGTATTGGATCCAGGGTAAGGCGAGAGAATGACAGTCAGAGCAGTGTACTGTTCTGGATGTCAGATGTGGGAGGTCATGGTGGCGGATGGCCCTCCAGACGTCCACATCTGCACCAGGTGCAGAGAGATGGGGCTCCTAAGGGACCGTATTAGGTTCCTGGAGCAGCAGCTCGATGACCTCTGTCTGGTCAGGTAGAGTGAGGAGGTCATAGAGGGGAGTTATACGGAGGTGGTCACTCCAAAACCACGGGAGAGAGACATGTGGGTCACGCTAAGGAAGGGGAAGGGGAAGGGGCAGAGGCAGGAACGAGGGAGTACACCAATGTCGGTACACCTTGCAAATAAGTACTCCTGTTTGAGTACGGATGGGGGTGACAGCCTACCCGGGGGTAGCGAGAGCGGACGGGCCTCCAGCACAGAGACCAGCCCTGTTGCTCCGGAAGGTAGGGAAAAAAAGAAGAGGGCAATAGTAATTGGGGACTCTATTGTTAGGGGGTCGGATAGGCGTTTCTGTGGACGCAGTCGGGAGACCAGGATGGTGGTCTGCCTCCCTGGTGCCAAGGTCTCGGACGTGTCTCAACGCATCCAAGATATCCTGAAATCAGAGGGAGAGGAGCCTGAGGTCGTGGTACATATTGGTACAAATGACATAGGTAAAAAAAGTGAAGAGGTCCTGAAGGGAGGATTTAGGGAGTTGGCAGGAGAGTTAAGGAAAAGGACCAAAAAGGTAACAATCTCAGGATTACTGCCTGTACCACGCGACAGTGAGAGTAGGAATGGAGCGAGGTGGAGGATAAATGCGTGGCTGAAAGACTGGTGCAGAGGGCAGGGATTCAAGTTTCTGGATCATTGGGACTTCTTTTGGGGAAGGTGGGACCTGTACAGAAAGGATGGGTTGCACTTGAACCCGAGGGGGACCAATATCCTGGCGGGGAAATTTGCAAAGGTCACTGGGGAGACTTTAAACTAGAATGGTTGGGGCGAGGGACTCAAATAGAGAAAGCTAGTAGACAGAATGGGAGGCAGGAAGCAGAAAAGGGAAGCACTCGGACACAAGAGGAGAAAGAAAAAAAAGGAAATAAACAGAGAAGAAGAGACGGGGGGTTTCTTAAATGTGCATATTTTAATGCTAGGAGCATTGTAAGAAAGGTGGATGAGCTTAGAGTCTGGATAGATACCTGGAAGTATGATGTTGTGGCGATCAGTGAAACATGGTTGCAGGAGGGCTGTGATTGGAAACTAAATATTCCAGGATTTCGTTGCTTCAGGTGTGATAGAATTGGAGGGGCAAGAGGTGGAGGTGTTGCATTGCTAGTCAGGGAAGATATTACAGCAGTGCTTTGGCAGGATAGATTGGAGGGCTCATCTAGGGAGGCTATTTGGGTGGAACTGAGAAGTGGGAAAGGGGTAGCAACACTTATAGGGGTGTATTATAGACCGCCAAATGGGGAACGAGAATTGGAAGAGCAAATATGTAAGGAGATAGCAGATATTAGTAGTAAGCACAAGGTAGTGATTGTGGGAGATTTCAACTTTCCACACATAGACTGGGAAACACATTCTGTAAATGGGCTGGATGGTTTGGAGTTTGTAAAATGTGTGCAGGATAGTTTTTTGCAGCAATACATAGAGGTACCTACTAGAGGAGGGGCAGTGCTGGACCTCCTGTTAGGAAATGAGACGGGACAGGTGGCGGAGGTATGCGTTGGGGAGCACTTCGGGTCCAGTGATCACAATACCATTAGTTTCAATATAATTATGGAGAGGGTTAGAACTGGACCTAGGGTTTAGATTTTTGATTGGAGAAAGGCTAACTTTGATGAGATGCGAGATGATTTAAAAGGAGTGGACTGGGACACTTTGTTTTATGGGAAAGATGTAGAAGAGAAATGGTGGACATTTAAAGGGGAAATTTTAAGAGTACAGAATCTTTATGTTCCTGTTCGGTTGAAAGGAAACAGTAAAAATTGGAAAGAGCCCTGGTTTTCAAGGGAAATTGGACACCTTGTTCGGAAAAAGAGGGAGATCTACAATAATTATAGGCAGCATGAAGTAAATGAGGTGCTTGTGGAGTATAAGGAATGTAAAAAGAATCTTAAGAAAGAAATTAGAAAAGCTAAAAGAAGATATGAGGTTGCTTTGGCAAGTAAGGTGAAAGTAAATCCAAAGGGTTTCTACAGCTATATTAATAGCAAAAGGATAACGAGGGATAAAAATGGTCCATTGGAGAAACAGAGTGGGCAGCTATCTGCAGAGCCAAAAGAGATGGGGGAGATATTGAACAATTTCTTTTCTTCGGTATTCACCAAGGAGAAGGATATTGAATTATGTGAGGTAAGGGAAACGAGTAGAGTAGTTATGGATACTATGAGTTTCAAAGTAAAAGAAGTACTGACACTTTTGGAAAATATAAAAGTGGATAAGTCTCCAGGTCCTGACAGGATATTCCCTAGGACATTGAGGGAAGTTAGTGTAGAAATAGCCGGGGCTATGACAGAAATGTTTCAAATGTCATTAGGAACGGGAATAGTCCCCGAGGATTGGCGTACTGCGCATGTTGTTCCATTGTTTAAAAAGGGTTCTAAGAGTAAACCTAGCAATTATAGACCTGTTAGTTTGACTTCAGTGGTGGGCAAATTAATGGAAAAGATACTTAGAGATAATATATATAAGCATCTGGATAAACAGGGTCTGATTAGGAACAGTCAACATGGATTTGTGCCTGGAAGGTCATGTTTGACTAATCTTCTTGAATTTTTTGAAGAGGTTACTAGGGAAATTGACGAGGGTAAAGCAGTGGATGTTGTCTATATGGACTTTAGTAAGGCCTTTGACAAGGTTCCTCATGGAAGGTTGGTTAAGAAGGTTAAACTGTTGGGTATAAATGCAGGAATAGCAAGATGGATTCAGCAGTGGCTGAATGGGAGAAGCCAGAGGGTAATGGTGGATGGCTGTTTGTCGGGTTGGAGGCAGGTGACTAGTGGGGTGCCTCAGGGATCTGTGTTGGGTCCTTTGTTGTTTGTCATGTACATCAATGATCTGGATGAATGGGTGGTAAATTGGATTAGTAAGTATGCAGATGATACCAAGATAGGGGGTGTTGTGGATAATGAAGAGGATTTCCAAAGTCTACAGAGTGATTTAGGCCATTTGGAAAAATGGGCTGAAAGATGGCAGATGGAGTTTAATGCTGATAAATGTGAGGTGTTACACCTTGGCAGGACAAATCAAAATAGGACGTACATGATAAATGGTAGGAAATTGAAGAATACAGTTGAACAGAGGGATCTGGGAATAACCGTGCATAGTTCCTTGAAGGTGGAATCTCATATAGATAGGGTGGTAAAGAAAGCTTTTGGTATGCTAGCCTTTATAAATCAGAGCATTGAGTATAGAAGCTGGGATGTAATGTTAAAATTGTACAAGGCATTGGTGAGACCAAATCTGGAGTATGGTGTACAATTTTGGTCGCCCAATTATAGGAAGGATGTCAACAAAATAGAGAGAGTACAGAGGAGATTTACTAGAATGTTGCCTGGGTTTCAACAACTAAGTTACAGAGATAGGTACACAAAATTGCTGGGGAAACTCAGCGGGTGCAGCAGCATCTATGGAGCGAAGGAAATAGGCGACGTTTCGGGCCGAAACCCTTCTTCAGACTGATGGGGGGTGGGAGAAAGAAGGAAAAGGGGAGGAGGGGGAGGAGCCCGAGGGCGGGCGGATGGGAGGGTGGGAGGAGACAGCTAGAGGGTTAAGGAAGGGGAGAAGACAGCAAGGGCTAGCAAAATTGGGAGAATTCAATGTTAATGCCATAAGGACGCAAGGTCCCCAGACGGAATATGAGGTGCTGTTCCTCCAATTTCCGCTGTTGCTCACTCTGGCAATGGAGGAGACCCAGGACAGAAAGGTCGGATTGGGAATGGGAGGGGGAGTTGAAGTGCTGAGCCACCGGGAGGTCAGGTAGGTTATTGCGGACTGAGCGGAGGTGTTCGGCGAAACGATCGCCCAACCTACGCTTGGTCTCCCCGATGTAAATCAGCTGACATCTAGAGCAGCGGATGCAGTAGATGAGGTTGGAGGAGATACAGGTGAACCTTTGTCGCACCTGGAACGATTGCTTGGGTCCTTGAATGGAGTCGAGGGGGGAGGTGAAGGGACAGGTGTTGCATTTCTTGCGGTTGCAACGGAAAGTGCCCGGGGAGGGGGTGGTGCGGGAGGGAAGGGAAGAATTAACGAGGGAGTTGCGGAGGGAGCGGTCTTTGCGGAAGGCAGACATGGGAGGAGATGGGAAGATGTGGCGAGTGGTGGGGTCACGTTGGAGGTGGCGGAAATGGCGGAGGATTATGTGTTGTATTTGGCAGCGAGTGGGGTGAAAGGTGAGGACCAGAGGGACTCTGCCCTTGTTGCGAGTGCGGGGATGGGGAGAGAGAGCAGTGTTACGGGGTGTGGATGAGACCCTGGTGTGAGCCTCATCTATGGTGGCGGAGGGGAATACCCGTTCCCTGAAGAACGAGGACATTTCCGATGCCCTGGTGTGGAATGTCTCATCCTGGGAACAGATGCGGCGTAGGCGGAGGAATTGGGAGTAGGGGATGGAGTCATTACAGGGGGCAGGGTGGGAAGACGTGTAGTCCAGATAGCCATGTGAGTCAGTGGGTTTGTAATGTATGTCGGTCAGGAGTCTGTCCCCTGCGATGGAGATGGTGAGGTCAAGGAATGGTAGGGAAGTGTCGGAAATCGTCTAGGTGTATTGGAGTGCCGGATGGAAGTTGGTGGTGAAGTGGATGAAGTCAGTCAGTTGTGTGTAGGTGCAGGAGGTGGCCCCAAAGCAGTCGTCAATGTAACGGAGGTAGAGGTCGGGGATGGGGCCCTGGTACGTCTCGAACAAGGATTGTTCAACGTACCCGACAAAGAGGCAGGCGTAGCTGGGGCCCATGCGTGTGCCCATAGCTACGCCTTGTGTTTGGAGGAAATGGGAGGAGTCAAATGTGAAGTTGTTGAGGGTGAGGACCAACTCCGCTAAGCGGAGGAGAGTGTCAGTGGCTGGGTATAGGTTGCTCCTCTGGTCGAGGAAGAACCGGAGGGCTCCGAGGCCATCCTGGTGGGGGATGGAGGTGTAGAGTGACCGGACATCCATGGTGAAGATGGGGGGGTGAGGGCCCAGAGAGTGGAATGCGTGGAGGCGGCGGAGAGTGTCTGAGGTGTCTAGAACATTGGTGGGGAGGGATTTGACCAAGGGGGATAGGATGGAGTCAAGGTATGTGGAGATGAGTTCGGTGGGGCACGAACACGCAGAGACAATGGGTCTGCCGGGAGAACCGGGTTTGTGGATTTTGGGGAGAAGGTAAAAACGGGCCGTGCGGGGCTGGGGAACGATGAGGTTGGAAGCTTGGTCGGGCAGGGCGTGGGAATTGATGAAGTCGGTGATGGTGCTAGAAATGGTGGCCTGGTGCTCGTCAGTGGGGTCATGGTCCAAGGGTAAGTAGGAGGAGGTGTCCGAGAGTTGGCGCGTGGCCTCAGGTTTGTAGAGATCGACGTGCCAGACTACCACGGCACCTCCCTTGTCGGCTGGTTTGATGACCCGGTCTGGGTTTTTGCGAAGTGATTCAATGGCAGTGCATTCAGAGGGGGAAAGTTTAGAGTGAGACAAGGGAGTGGAGAAGTTGAGGCGGTTGACGTCGCGGCGGCAGTTCTGGATAAAGAGTTCCAGAGCCGGGACTTTATGAGGGGGGTTCCACGAGGAGGGGGTGCGTTGGAGACGGGAAAAGGGGTCATCATTGGGGGGCGAGGACTCCTTCCCATGGAAGTACGCTGTGAGGCGGAGACGACGGTAGAAGCGCTCCAAGATAGGTTGAATAAGTTAGGTCTTTATTCTCTGGAGCGCAGAAGGTTAAGGGGGGACTTGATAGAGGTCTTTAAAATGATAAACAGAGTTGACGTGATCAAGCTTTTCCCTTTGAGAATAGGGAAGATTCAAACAAGAGGACATGACTTCAGAATTAAGGGACAGAAGTTTAGGGGTAACATGAGGGGGAACTTCTTTACTCAGAGAGTGGTAGCGGTGTGGAATGAGCTTCCAGTGGAAGTGGTGGCGGCAGGTTCGTTGGTATAATTTAAAAATAAATTGGATAGGCATATGGATGAGAAGGGAATGGAGGGTTATGGTATGAGTGCAGGCAGGTGGGACTAAGGGAAAAAAGTTGTTCGGCACGGACTTGTAGGGCCGAGATGGCCTGTTTCCGTGCTGTAATTGTTATATGGTTATATGGTTATATTGAATGAGCTGCCAGATGAGGTAGTTGCTGCACAACATTCAAAAGACCTTTCCAAATACTGGTATGGGGAACTAATATAAATGGAGCATTTTGGTTGGTGTGGGCAAGTTGGGCCAAAGTGCCTGCATCGATGCCATATGACTCTGTTAATATTGACCAAATTAAAGACACGATAAAATGGAGGTTCCCTGCATTTGTAAGATTTGCTTAACCCTTGTCCGTGGAAAATTACAGGCTGTGAATGGCGCCAGCCAGTCTGAGCCCTAGATTGATATGCAGGGTGGGAAAAGATTAAGATGTCCTCCTAATTGATAATATGTATGAGGACTTTGCAAAGAAACTCAAATGCATTGCTTTGATTGGATTGCTGAATGCATTGCTTTGATTGGATTGCTGAATGCATTGCTTTGATTGGATTGCTGAATGCATTGCTTTGATCGGAATTGTAAATAGTGTTAATAATGTTGCTAAGTGTTTTTTACTGCTGTTTGAGGATTGGCTGAAGTGTGAAGCCTTGTTTGAATTGTTTACATTACCCAGGAGAATGGTGCGTTATTTGATTAATTGACTTCCTTCCAGAAGCTTCTGTAGAAACATTGTGTTGGGACTCTTTGTAATCGGTTGGGGGACTGTCAATAATACTTTAATGTAATCGATATGTGTGATTAGTTTATAAGGGGAAACACCCCTATGTAGTTCAGCCCCTCAGGGTTCGATGACCTATAATAGGTTGCCCTCATTTGGATCGGTGTCGATCTTCTGGAAGAGCGCTTGGGACTGCGTGACCTTTTGGTAGTGTCTGCTTGCACGAGGCTGAAGGGCTTGGCCAGGCAGAGACAAGGATCGAACCCGCAGTGGTTTTGGTATCGTATAGGGGGATTTGTTGTTCGTTCAAAAATAAAGTTTAGTTGATCCAGTGCTTGACTCAGTGTTTTTACTGAAGTAGACTAAAGGTTAGCTTTAGGAGCACACTTACAACTCTATGACCAAAGATGCATTTCACATTCCTATTATATTGGTATTCCTCTTAGCATTATCATTATATTATTCCATGTTGTAAATATATGTAATTGAATCTTTATGATTTAAATCATAATAATGATGAAACAAAATTAAATACAGTATATGTTCTCAAGTTCTGTCTGTTACATCAATGTGGCCATCACCATCTCTCTTTGCGTGAAGAAATGCAATGCAAGCAAGCTTTCAGTCAACTTCAATGAGGAACCCCTTGAGGTTATCTGGTGATCAATATGGAATGAGTAATTAAAGTTCAATAAAATGGCTTTCATCAATATCCTACTATAAATAATTCAACAATGAAATAATTGAATTTTTTGGCATTTTGCTGAATCCCAAACCTTTATGTTTACATTCAAAATATGTCCTTTTCAATTTTTGCAAATCTTGCAGCCATTCATTTGCAAATGCTTACATATCTATTCTTCAAATTCTCAGTGCTTTATGTCAAAATGGCATCAGAATCAAAGCCTGTGCTGTTATTAACTCTTACAGCAATAGTACAAAACAGATGACCTTAGAGATAGAAACATAGAAACATAGAAATTAGGTGCAGGAGTAGGCCATTCGGCCCTTCGAGCCTGCACCGCCATTCAATATGATCATGGCTGATCATCCAACTCAGTATCCCGTACCTGCCTTCTCTCCATACCCTCTGATCCCCCTAGCCACAAGGGCCACATCTAACTCCCTCTTAAATATAGCCAATGAACTGGCCTCGACTACCCTCTGTGGCAAAGAGTTCCAGAGATTCACCACTCTCTGTGTGAAAAAAGTTCTTCTCATCTCGGTTTTAAAGGATTTCCCCCTTATCCTTAAGCTGTGACCCCTTGTCCTGGACTTCCCCAACATCGGGAGCAATCTTCCTGCATCTAGCCTGTCCAACCCCTTAAGAATTTTGTAAGTTTCTATAAGATCCCCTCTCAATCTCCTAAATTCTAGAGAGTATAAACCAAGTCTATCCAGTCTTTCTTCATAAGACAGTCCTGACATCCCAGGAATCAGTCTGGTGAACCTTCTCTGCACTCCCTCTATGGCAATAATGTCCTTCCTCAGATTTGGAGACCAAAACTGTACGCAATACTCCAGGTGTGGTCTCACCAAGACCCTGTACAACTGCAGTAGGACCTCCCTGCTCCTATACTCAAATCCTTTTGCTATGAAAGCTAACATACCATTCGCTTTCTTCACTGCCTGCTGCACCTGCATGCCCACTTTCAATGACTGGTGTACCATGACACCCAGGTCTCGCTGCATCTCCCCTTTTCCTAGTCGGCCACCATTTAGATAATAGTCTGCTTTCTTGTTTTTGCCACCAAAATGGATAACCTCACATTTATCCACATTATACTGCATGGGGCAACTCCATTTGGGGAAATGGCCATGTGTTTCAGGAGAAGGTTAGCTCCCTTTATTTGGAATAAACCAAACCCATAGTCAAGTCAAGTGGTTGTTTGATTGAAAGATACAACATGGAGACAGGCCCTTCGGCCCACGCAGTCCATTCTGACCATCGATCACTTATCTTCACGTTAGTTCTATGTTTTCGCATTCACTCGCTGCACACTAGGGAGCATTTTACAGCAGCCAATTAACCAACAAACCGGCATGTCTTTGAGGGAGATGCGGGAAGAAACCGGAGCACCTGGAGGATGCCCACGCGGTCACGGGAAGAACCTGCAAACTCCACACAGACGGCACTCAAGGTCAAAAATGAACCCAGGTCTCTGGTGCCATGAGTGGCAGGAGGGAAGGAATTAGCCACATTTTAGATTCGATACAGTCCGCAAATGCTCATAAATCAGGTTTGTAGAGTGTGCACAGGCTCCATAGAAGATGTAAATAGTAAGTGGTTTAGGGTTAGGATTTTCTAAACCACATACAGTATGTCATGAACAACCACAGGGGGCAGAGCATGCAGATTATAAACCCATTCACTGTGTACAAACAGTAATCAATGTGCAATCCTAATAAGCAGAACTAACTAATGGAATAAGAAGCGTGGGGGTGGGAGGAAGAGGAATATAAGTGTGAAGGCTTATTTTGCTGTATGCTGCTACAATTTATCTTCCCTTTGAGGGATGCAGGCTGCTATTAAATAGCAATAGCTCATAATGTCACTGTCCTTACTGACATGTGCAACCAAAGAATTGCACAGTTAGTGTTGCCTGCATGCAGCAACCACTTAAAACAGTGGGCAGGTCTAATTTAGTATGCCACCTGTAATGTGATGAAAGGCTGCAGTCAAACTTTTTGGTTGATTTAGCAATTAGACTGTGCCTTTTCAGAATTCAGAAATTACAATTGTAATATTATCTACCCAGAAAATGGACGAGGGCAGGGATATTTACAAAAGCCAGCAATCTTTAAGCCGTGTGTTACAAAATAAAAGGTGACGTTGAAGGAAAGGAGATCAAGGAGGAATAACACATGGACTTGGGACTTGTAAAACCTATAAACTAATTGCAAGGATTAATTAAATGAAAACAATTGAGAAAGTTAAAAAAAATTAATTTAGAAAAATCATAGAATAATAAAAAATGATACAGTAAGCAAGTGGTCGGTGTACTTGGACCAGATACAACGTATTTCATCCAGGAAAGCAACAATAATAGTCTGAAGCAGGTTCCCAACTCAAATTCTCACCTATCCATGTTCTCCAGAGATGCTGCCTGACCCATTGAGTTACTCCAGCTCTTTGTGTCATTTTAGAATCTACACTCCCTTCAGCAACGTTCTCTGTGACCTCTTCAAACCATATAATCTGATTCATCAAGCATGCACCTCTTTGTTTGACTCAAACTGTGATAGCAAATTACTTATTGCATGTCAAGAATGATTAACAAACTATCAAAGCAAAGACAATCCCGACTAATTGAATTGTTTAACAATTGCGGAGAAGTCATTGTGAGTTTGCTCCATGTCCTTTCCAATTACCCTGGATCCACTAAATGGAGGTGCAGTTATCATTGTGGAGATCAACTGAAGATGCCTTTGCTGCACTAACTGCAGCATTTTCTTACTTAATTGTTCTCGAAATCACTGCTATTTTGTTGTACCAGCACTACTATTAAATTTGATCTACCGCTCTCATTCCTTTCAGCCAATTGCTGTATTGTATTACTTCACTGCTCCATCCAAGTCTCTGACAGTTCCGATATATCTTCAGAGCATGTTTCTCCATGGAGCACAGAGAAAACTTCTCAACCTCCAATTGACTTCACCTCGGAGAAGCATTCATAGAAACATAGAAACATAGAAAATAGGTGCAGGAGTAGGCCATTCAGCCCTTCGAGCCTGCACCGCCATTCAATACGATCATGGCTGATCATCCAACTCAGTATCCTGTACCTGCCTTCTCTCCATACCCCCTGATCCCTTTAGCCACAAGGGCCACATCTAACTCCCTCTTAAATATAGCCAATGAACTGGCCTGAACTACATTCTGTGGCAAAGAATTCCAGAGATTCACCACTCTCTGTGTGAAAAATGTTTTTCTCATCTCTGTCCTAAAGGATTTCCCCTTTATCCTTAAACTGTGACCCCTTGTTCTGGAATTCAGAGGTAATCCTCTGCTTGTGCTTATGGAGAACACATGCAGGAGAGATGGCTTCCATTTCTTTAATGAAAATGCACTCACTAAAAATCTCCTCCAACAATTGCTCCGTGAGAAAACGGACAGCCATTTTAAGAACACAAATTAAAGGACGAAGAATAAGCCACCGTGCTCATTAAACCACTCCAGTGGCACAGTGGCGCAGCTGGTGGAGCTGCTGCCTCACAACACCTAGTGGGGTCGAGGAAAGAGCGTTCACATCGCAGCCCTGTTTTCACCAATCTTTCCACCATCACGCACAAGAAGCGCAAGACAGACACCGTTGTGTGCAGATGCCGAGAAGTGTGTTCAGCTCTAGCTGAACAACTGCTAATCTTGTGTGTGGACTCGATAAGAAGAAGATAACACCTAGTTCATTCCTGACCTTGGGTGCTGTCCGTGTTGAGTTTGCACATTCTCATTATGAATGTATGTATGTGGGACAAGTGTAGCTGGGACATGTTGGGCAGGTTGAGCCGAAGGGATTGGGCAAGTTGGGCCGATGGGTCAGTTTCTAGACTGTATGAATATATGTATGTATGTGCCTATATGTGTGTGTATATTTATGTATGTGTTTGCTTATGTATGTGTGTGTGTGTGTGTGTATATATGTACACACACATATACACACATACATGTATAACTAATTTATTATATTGTTTACAGAGTACTATTTTTACATATTCTGTTGTGCTGCTGCAAGTAAGAATTTCATTGTTCTGTTTGGGACATATAACGATAAAACATTCAACACTAGAACCCCTCAATTCAGACTCTGCAACCAAAGAGAACAGGAACTCCACATGTACCCAGCCCATGGCATTTAAGAACTTTATGCTTCAAAAACATAATCTTTGGTTATTTCAAGCACCAAAGAACAAATTCGTGCCATCCTGGTAATCATTATAATTAACCCAGTTATTTAAAGAAAGTATAGGAAGAAGAATAGTGAACTGAATGAACTTTCTTCCACCCAAAAGGTGCAAGCAAAGACACCAAAGGTATGGTTTATTTTCTGACACACTTCCACTCCAACTGTGCTGCATGTCAATGGCACTTCTCTGGCTAATATCTGGGCTATGAGTTTCATTTTAACATGAGGTGTAAATCCTTTGCCTACTGTGACTGATAAAGCTAATACTAAATTGACCTGAATATTATAAAAATGTGAGAACTGCGGTTCTATGTCATGAGAAAGATAGCTGGTTGGGCTATTTTCTGAAAATAGCATCAATTTCTGCCTGGAGTTCTGGACTTTCATCAGCTCATACGTTATAGGAGCAGAAATAGGCCACTTGGCCCATCAAGTCTACTCTACCATTCAATTATGGCTGATCTATCTCTCCCCCTCAGCCCCATTCTCCTACCTTCTCCCCATAACCCCTGGCACCCGTACTAATCAAGAATCTATCTCAGTCTTTAAAATAACTATTGACTTGGCCTCCACAACTTTCTGTAACAATTAATTCCGCAGATTCACCACCATTTCATTCCATCCACCAGCTGCCAGGATTACATCAAACCCAGGAGGAATTACATTTTCATTCAGCAACTTCTCAATCTATATGCTGATGAAGAATTGTGGACAAGAAGTGATTCTACAGATAGATTATTATCAACTTTAATTTCCATCACTGCAATACATCAGCTCCGATACATCAGAAGATCATGTGCCTCAGCAGCAGTTATATTTCAGAGGGATGGCCAGAACAGGATTGAATTATAGCTGGTTGTATTTCACAGCACAAACCAGCCTGCTACGTACAATGCAAAGACAGATATCAACAATTAACGACAAGACAAACTGAAAATCCCATGACAATGGGTTGAACAGCAGATTTCACTTGATTTCCTTTGAACAGAAAATATCCAGGAGCATTTGTGTTTTCAGACAAATTTTGAGGTAATTTCTCACGGGAATTTTCAGATGTAATCTTTGGGAACTTTGAGGAAAGAGGATCCTCACTGTGTCACACTGCACCGAGCTTAATCTTGGATGGTGGATAGTACATGGCTAGGGTAGGTTTAGAGGAATATGGGCCAAACGCAGGCAGGTGGGACTAGTGTAGATGGGACACGTTGGTCAGTGTGGGCAAGTTGTGCCGAAGGGCCTGTTTCCATGCTGTATAACTATTAACCTCAGGTAGAAAGCATCAATACCCACGATCCAAGATTAGACTCAGTGTGGTATGACACAGGGCAATGTTCCCTCCAGTGTACTGTAACAAAGCGTTTGGTCATTCTTAGTGAGAGAGCTGGTTAATGCCGAGTTCAGGCTGTATTATTAGGCCATTATCCAGTTCTTCTTCTTATCGAGTCCACACACAAGATTAGAAGTTGTTCAGCCAGAGCTGAACACATTTCTCGGCATCTGCACAATGGTGTCTGTCTTGCGCTTCTTGTGCTTCTTGTGCGTGGTGGTGGAAAGATTGGTTGAAACAGGGCTGCGACGTGAACGCTCTTTCCTTGGCCCCATTATCCAGTTGACCTGGCACAAGGTGAATATGCCCATTCATATGAAT
Organism: Amblyraja radiata; assembly: GCF_010909765.2. NCBI lineage: Eukaryota > Metazoa > Chordata > Chondrichthyes > Rajiformes > Rajidae > Amblyraja > Amblyraja radiata. The sequence continues at coordinate 47,904,397 of NC_045967.1, read as the reverse complement.
GGGCAGGAAAATCTGCAAGGGAGAAGACCAAGTATATTTTCAATTCATATTTTCAATTATTTTTAATTGGTCTTAAAATTATTTTAATTGTAATAGTTTTCAGTCTAGTCAAGATGTGATAATTATTTTATTGATTCTTTATGGTTTTTGAATGTTGGTCCAATGGCTCAAGAGTTATTTATTGGTACATGTGCTATGGTACAGTGAAATTATTTTTATGCATACAATTCAGTAAAGTATTACTAAACATAAGCACAATCTTAGAAGTACAAAGTGTATAGAAATAGCCCACTGAGACAATGTAGAAGAGTCGCCGGGTTTTGGCGCCAAGTTGCTTTAAGTGCAGCTGGCCATAAAGGGCAACGGTGCAGGGTCAGCCTGGCCAAGCTAAGTTGTTGGCGTCCTCCACCACTGTTCCAATGTTCAGTGCCTTTGCAGGCCATGATTGGTCTGCGCGCTCAGTCTCTGGGAAGGGGCCCCTGATCCAGTCGAGTCCCAGGCTGCTGCAAGGCTTCCAGCCCTCAACTCTGTCCTAATCCATACATTGGCCAACAAACCGTCGTCCCTCTCCTCCCCCGGCCAAAATTCCGCCCTTGTGCCCCGGGGTCACCTGCCTCGGCCGACCTTACTGACTGATCGCGGAATGCTAGACCCCAGTTGCTGAATTTCAGGGACATTGGAGTGATCACTTATTAAAAATAAAGATTATGAAGGCACAACATTGCATTTGTAGTTTCAGGTTTAATATATTGTTACAGGCGTTTTCAACTTTAATCTTCCCCCCTCCTCCTCCCATCCCCCCACCTACCTGCTCGTGATCCCATAAAATTGTGTGCAATAGATTTTCCACAATAACTTGTAAAAAATGTGTTTATTGCAAAAATCAATGAGCAAGGAACCTTTCTTCCGTGTTGCATTTTTACAAGCTGTTTTACTGAAGTCTAATCTCAACCTGACAGTGATGTTATTCAAGAGTGGAGGTTTATTTGAGACCGTTAAATAAACATGTTTTTGGAACAGTCTATCCTGGTCAATACAGCTCTTGCAGATTACACCTGTCCAAATGTCCACCAAATTGATCAATGTATTAAATTCAAGCAAGTTAGATTTCTGCTGATCGATACAGACTGACAGATCTGTACTGACTTCGCCCAAAGAACTATCTCTGATTTGACAGTTGCAAGCTCTGTTAGTTTAAAAGGTTAAACATTAAAACAAAACTTAGTCCAAGTGGCATTCGTCCTTAAGTGAACTATATAATCTGCGTATCCACAAAAATTATTTGTCTACGAGTGATTGGACTTCATCACTATTATTACATTTTTACAACATTTGGGTAATGAAAAGGTCTCTCAAATGTGTTGCTGGTGTTAAAAATGCTGACAGATGAAAATAATTTCAACAATCCTGTCGTCGCCTTGTCGGAAGCCTGATGCAATGTTTTTTTTCCTCCAGAGATGGTACAGCGGTAGAGTTGCAGCCTCACAGCTCCAGAGACCCAGGTTCGATCCTGTATGATCCATACGGAGTTTGTACGTTCAACCTGTGACCAGGTGCTCCAGTTTAAAAACCACACTCCAAAGATGTACAGGTTTGTAGGTTAATTGGCTTTGGTAAAAATTGTAAATTGTCCCCAGTTTCTAGGATAGTGTTAGTGGGGATCACTGGTCGGTGCAGACTCGGTGGGCCGAAGAGCCTGTTTTCCCGCTGTATCTCTAAACTAAATGAAACTAAAGAGGTGTTGCCTGACCCGCTGAGTTACTCCAGCTTTGATATATCTTTGGTATAACCCAGCATCAGCTGTTCCTCATTTCTACATCTATCTACAATATTTCTGAGACCTGACTAATATCTGACCAGATTTAACACCAACTTGCAGCACAGCTATAAAGTAGCAATGTCTCGATTGGGCAGATATAAAGGTTTCTCTGTCACTTTGTCAAAGGGATTTTAAATGGGCAAACAGTCTGTTTTACTCTATTGCAGGTGTAACAGTGACTGTAAAATTGTTGCCATGGAGGCAAGGAGATACTACGAGAACAGCTTACATTAGAATCATATCATCATTACCAAAGATCCACAGATCTCACAGAGATGAGTAAATAGTTGAATAAAACAATTGCAATTGGTCTGGCTGCTCTCTGTATCACATTATACTTCTCTATATACTCCAGCCTAGAAAAGAAGAACTCAGTGCAAATATACATACATTACAGTCAGAATGTTGACATGGTCCTAGAGAATGCCTTGTTCTTTAAAGAAAGGCTTTGGATATATTTTCAAAGCCTAGCATCACCATCATGTTTGCACCTCCTTAGTATAGAACTTGTCTCAATATGGATAACGAGAAGTTGTAGATGTAAAAATTGCTATTTACAGATCTCCCAATTACTAAACTAAAGGGAGGTTGGGGATAGCATCAAGCAGGAAATTAAGGATGCGTATAGCAAAGGTACAGCGGTTATCATGGGTGACTTTAATCGGCATATAGATTGGCCCAACCAAATTGGTAAGTGCTAGAGAGCAGGCCATCCTATACTGGGCATTGTGTGATGAGGAAGGATTAGTTAGCGATCTTGTTGTGCAAGGCCCCTTGGGCAACAGTGACCATAATAGGGTGGAATTCTGCATTAGGTTGGAGAGTAACATGGTTAACTCAGAGACCAGGGACCTGAACTTGAACAAAGGAGATTTTGAAATTATGAGATGGGAATTGGCTAGGATAGGCTGGCAAATTTTAATTAAAGAGTTGACAATGGAGATGCAATGGCAAAAATCTAAAGGCCGCATGGGTGAACTTCAGAAATTGTTCATCCCTATCTGGCGAAAAAAATAAAACTGGGAAGGCGGCCCAACCATGGCTGACGAGATAAGTCAAGGATAATGTTAAATCCAAGCAAGAGGCATAAATTGGCCAGAAGAAAAGGCAAACCAGAGGACAAGGAGAAATTTAGAACTCAGAGAACCATAAAGGGGTTAATTAAGAGGGAGGGGGGGGGGGGGGGAAGCATGAAAGAAAGCTTGCAGGGAATATAAAAACTGACTGTAAAAGTTTATTTAGGCATATAAAAAGGAAAAGATTAGTGAAGACAAATGTAGGTCCCTTGCAGTCAGAGACAGGTGAATTAATAATGTGAAACAAGGAAATGGCAGAACAGTTAAACGAGTACTTTGGTTCTGTCTTCACTAAGGAAGACACAAACAATCTCCAGGTAATACTAGGGCACCGAGGATCTCGTGGGAGGGAGAAACTGAAGGGAATCCACATTAGTCAGAAAATGTTGGGTAAATTGTTGGGACTGAAGGCAGATAAATCCCCAGGGCCTGATGGTCTGCATCCCAGAGTACTCAAGAAGGTTGCCCGAGAAATCGTGGATGAATTGGTGATCATTTTCCAATGTTCTCTCGACTCTGGGTCGGTTCCTGTGGACTGGAGGGTAGCCAATGCAACATCTCTTTTTAAGAAAGTAGGGCGAGAGAAAACAGGGAATTATAGACCAGTTAGCCTTGCATCGGTAGTGGGGAAGATGCTGGAGTTGATTAAAGATGTTATAGCAGTGCATTTGGAAAGCAGTGATGGGATCAGTATGGATTTATAAAGGGGAATCATGCTTGACTAATCTTTTGGAAAATGTTGAGGATGTAACAAGTAGAATGGATAAGGGAGAGCCAGTGGATGTGGTGCATCTCAGAGCTGCCAACTCTCATGCATTTATCGTGAGAATCATGCATTTTGCCCAATTCTCACGCTGATCACAAAAGGCAGATTATCTGAATGGTGTCAGATCAGGAGAAAGGGAGGTGCAAACGAGACCTGGGTGTGCTTGTACATCATAGAAAATAGGTACAGGAGGCGGCCATTTGGCCCTTCGAGTCAGCACTGCCATTCATTGCGATCATGGCTGATCATCCACAATCAGTAACCCTTGCCTGCTTTTGCCCCATACCCCTTGATTCCGCTAGCCCCAAGAGCTCTATCTAACTCTCTTTTAAATCCATCCAGTGAATTGGCCTCCACTGCCTTCTTTGGCAGAGAATTCCACAAATTCACAACTCTGGGTGAAAAAAAATTTCTCATCTCAGCTTTAAATAGCCTCCCCTTTATTCCTAGACTGTGGCCCCTGATTCTGGAATCCCCCAACATTGGGAACATTTTTCTTCTTAAAAATTATAAATTGTCCCTAGTGCATGTAGGGTATGCTAGTGTATGGGGATCGCTGGTTGGTGGGCCAAAGGGCCTGTTTCTGCGCTGTATCTCTAAATTAAACTAAACTGAACTAAACTGGGATATCAATGGGAAATTGTATATAATTATGGCTTGTTCGAACATAGTGGCAGGAGAAAAACGTATCATAGTGGGTTCGTCCTCCTTCAACTATACCCTTGAAAGCCATTTGCCACACCATTGACAAGTTGCAGTCTGCAGCCAAGCCAACACCGAATGTGATTACACATTCCAAAGACAACGACAGGGAAGAAAAGGCTCTTAAGAGTGAAAAGCAGATATTTCACTGTCACATTTTAGCTGGACAAACAGGAGAAAGTGTCAAACGGCAATGAGTTGCTTTTCCACACAAAGTCGATAATGCATTGTCTAATCTGCTCCAGTGCACCTTATACAGAGAGGCTCGGCAGTGAAGCACAATGTTATTGAAAGAACACAATAATTCTACACTCTCATATGGATGAGAGAGTTTTGCCAGAGTCTAAAGTGGAATAGGAGTGTTTTTCTGATTTTTTTTTTTTTTAATCTCTAAATCAACTTCAAACTCCTTTGCTCCAAGCAGAAGAACCTCAATTTCTCCAGCTTAATCTTGTTGTAAAATACCTAATCTATGGAAATACTCTGGCAATGTTCTTTGCACCATTAAGATGCACCCAGATAGAACAATGAAATTCTTACTTGCTGCAGCACAACAGAATATGTAAACATAGTTCAGTTATGTACACACACACACACAAACATACACACACACATTAATATCAAACCAACATTAATAGAGCAAAAAGACAAAACCAATGCCCCCAAGTGTGTAGTTCAGAGCTTATTGGAGGCTGTAGCATTTAACAGCCTGATGGCTGTAGGGAAGAAGCAGTTTCTGAAGCTGGATGTTTTCAGGCTTCTGTTGGCAGCAGTAACACGAGTGTGCGGCCAGGGTGGTGATCCTTCGTAAGGGCAGCACGGTGGCACAGCGGTAGAGTTGCTGCCTTACAGCTCTTGCTGCACCAGAGATCCGGGTTCGATCCCGACTACAGGTGCTGTCTGTATGGAGTTTGTACGTTCTCCCCACACTCCAAAGACATACAGGTATCACTGGTTGGTGGGCTTGGTAAATTGGCTTGGAAGAAGTGTAAATTGTCCCTTCCTATCCTCAATGGGATTTCCACAATTTGGAAAAGATGTTTATTTTAGTTTAGAGATTCAGCGCGGAAACAGGCCCTTCGGCCCACCGAGTCCACACCAACCAGTTACTATAGGATAGTCCCTAGGATAGTCCCTATCCTATACTAGCTGGTTGGTGTGGACTCGGTGGGCTGAAGGGCCTGTTTCCGCTCTGAATCTCAAAACTAAAATAAACATTCTTCCCAAATTGTGGTAATCAAAATTAGATGTACTTCATTACTATAGTTGTGGCTGAACCAGAACCGTATGAAGATCCAGCATAATTTCCTGGTTACTGAGCAGTCCGTTCCGTACTCCTATATAGTCATAGTGATACAGTGCGAAAACAGGCCCTTCGGTCCAACTGGCCCACACCGGCCAACAGGTCTCAGCTACACTAGTCCCACCTGCCTACGCTTGGTCCATATCCCTCCAAACCTGTCCTATCTATGTACCTGTCTGTTTCTTAAATGTTAGGATAGTCCCTGCCTCAACTACCTCCTCTAGCAGCTTGTTCCATAACCCCGCCACCCTTTGTGTGGAAAAAGTTACCCCTCAGATTCCTATTAAATCTTTGCCCTTGGCCTTGAACCTTTGCCCTCTGGTCCTTGATTCCCCTACTCTGGGCAAGTGATTCTGTGCATCTACCCAATTGTTGATTCCTCTCATGGTTTTATACACAAATCTCAAGTGCAAACATCTGAATGTTTTGCTAAAGGCTCTCTTATTGCGTCTTGTCACTTCTAACGAGCCACACACAGTAACCCCCAAGCTCCCTCTTTCTGCACACGTTTAGAATTGTGCCTTTACATGTTCATTGTCTATTCCTTCAATCACAATGAATCACCCAACATTTCTCAATCGATTCCACCTGTAATGGGCCTGTCCCACATGCGATTTTTAGGTTGACGATAGGCGACTGCCGCAAAATTTTCAACATCTTATCAACGCATCACCGGTTCCTCACTCCCCTCCATTGAGTCTGTCCAAAGCAAGCGTTGTCTGCGAAGGGCGCGCAGCATCGTCAAGGACTGCTCCCACCCCAACCACAGACTGTTTACCCTCCTCCCATCCAGGAGGCGCTACAGACCTCTCCGTTGCCGGACCAGCAGGTTCAGGAACAGCTTCTTCCCTGCGGCTGTTACACAACTTAACTCTGCACCTTGGTGATTGCCAGTCACCCCCCTCACCCCCCTCCGGACACTCCTTCCCCCAGAAAAACTGCACTACTGCTACTGTATGTACATATATATATTTTACTGTTCCATTATTCTATGTTCGCTCTTCTGGGTGAGATGCTAACTGCATTGTGTTGTCTCTGTACTGTACACTGCACAATGACAATAAAGATTGAATCTGAATCTGAAAAATATTCGGCAACAGTGGCGACAATTTCTGCTATCGTTGGTGGATTCCATTAAAACTAGTTCCTGGCAGTCGCCTAAAGAGTGGCTGAAGTGGGACAGGCCCCTAAGTGAGTCTGCCCATTCCACTAACCTACTTATGTTGTGTTTCAGTCACATTCATTACCATTCTCATTCTTTGCCACATCTCCAAGTTTCGCATTGGAAGCTTCGGAAGTTTGGCATGTACCCAACAATCCTCACCAACTTCTACAGATGTGCCGCAGAAAGCATTTTGTGGTCCGACCTTCCCATTTACCTCATCGGAGACCTTTGAACTATCTTTAATTGGACTTCATCTTGCACTAACTGTTGTTCCCTTCATCTGCAAGCTGTGTACAGTTTGATTGTAATCACTTGTATTTTATTCTTTGACTGGATAGCATGTGACAAAAACCATCCTCATGACAACCAGTAAACCAAGGCTTTGTGTATTTACTGCAAGTCAATACTGGTCTTTTACTCATCTTTGGAGAGTGTCTTTTACTAGAATGTTGCCAGGACTAGAGGGTCTGAGCTATAGGCAGAGCTTGAGTAGGCTTTGACTCGATTCCCTGAGGTGCAGGAGGATGAGGGGTGATCTTAGAGGTGTATAAGATCATGAGAGGAATAGATCGGGTAGACACATCGAGTCTCTTGCCCAGAGTAGGTGAATCGAGGACCAGAGGACATAGGTTTAAAGTGAACCTTTATAGGAATCAGAGGGGTAAGTTTTTCATACAAAGGTTTGTGGATGTACGGAACAAGCTGCCAGAGGGGGATGTTGAGGCTGGGACGATCTCAACATTTAAGAAACAGTTAGACAGATACATGGATAGGACAGGTTGGGACTAGTGTAGCTGGGACATGAGGACAAGTTGGGCCGAAGGGCCTGTTTCCACACAGTGTCACTCTATCACTCTGTCCAAGCGGCACGCGTGCTTTTATTTGGTGCTTTGTAAAATGCTTCCTTTAAAATTCATACAGATCACATCCACTACATTCCCTTCATCTACTATCTCTATTACTTCATTTAAAAAAAGTCCAATTAGGTTAATCAAACATGGTCTGCCTTTTATAAATCCATGCTTGCTCTTCAAAACAAACTTAAACCTCTCTACAAATAGCAGAGTTTAGTTTTTATGTGGATGTTGTTTCTCAAAATTATGTGGTTACAAGGATGTGTGTACACTGACTGGGAATGCGATAGCTTGAACAAAAGGGTCCAACTTGCCACGTTTCAATCTTCAGTCATCCTGTCACTTAACTCCAAATCATGCCGTATCTAGGAAACGTGAAGATCATGGCAATCTCTGCCATTATCTACGCCCACATTTACATAGCAAGCCTATCCAGCCTAGACAACATATCCATTCAAACTGTATCCAGACTTTCTAATACATCCTGTCTGTCAGTGTTTCTCTCAATTATCTCTGCAGTTTCCAAAGTGAGTGACATTTTGTCAACAGTTTGTGTCCATAGCTTTCTGCAAGCTTCATAAAAATGCATGTATTAACAAAAAATAAACATGAAATCTCCATGGATGTTGCTTTACTCATTGAGTTCTTGCAGCAGCCTGTTCTTTGCCAAGTATAGTCGACTTGTAGTCTGAGATGGGGACAGAGAGATGCGAGTCCCGACAAGATAACAATAGCAGTGCAGTTTAAATTCAAGTAAATAAACTTTAAGTTCCCCTTGAAAGTCTCTCAGACATTCAGGATTTTAAAACTGGTCTCTTTCCACTCATTGTTAACTTTTAATAACATCATATCAGCCTCACCAGTAGCCTACAGGTACATTGCAATCTTGTCAATAGCAGTGCAGGCAACACCATGACTACTCCAAGTATCTGTTGCCTGTTTGATCTGCCTGACTGATTTGATATGTATTGGGGGGTTTTTGCGAGCATGAAGGAACCTTGCGGTAAAACATTTAAGGTAGCAGTCCAGGTGTAAGCAGTATATTCTTTAAGCTAAAACACTCAAAATATCATCAAGCATCTACCTTGCTCTTTTGATCTCCTCTTCAGGCAAGCTTCTGTTGATATTTTTCAAAAGGATGACTGAGTTGAATGATTGCTTTTGGACAGGGAGAGGCCTCAAGTAACTCACCAATGGTATTTTAACTTTCATCCACTCAATGCAACTTCCCCTTCACTCAAAGTGAGTAAGTCATGTAAAAAAAACTACTCCTCAGAGATTTTTTTTCTTAGAGCCCTAGATTGAAAAAAAGCTTGAATGTCAAGAAAGAAGATGAAAGACCACAGATGCTGGAAATCTGAGCAGGAAATTTGAGCAGGTCAGGTTGTATCTTTGATTTTATGAGCGCAGGTATATGGGACTAGGGGAGATTATGTGTTCGGCACGGACTAGAAGGGTCGAGATGGCCTGTTTCCATGCTGTAATTGTTATATGGTTATATGGTTATCTTAGAATTTAGTGTTTAGAGATACAGCGTGGAAACAGGTCCGTCGGTTCACTGAATCCACACTGACCAACGATCACCCAATACACAAGTTCCATATTATCCCACCTTTTCAGCCTGCACACTAGGGTCAATTTTCTGAAGCCTACAACCCTTTGGGATGTGGGAGCAAACCGGAGCACCCAGAGAAAACCCACGTGGTCACAGGGAGAACGTACAAACTCCATACAGACAGCACCCGTCAGGATCGTACCTGGCCAGGTTAACGTATACGTTTCCTCTTGAGATTTTCATATGGGCTGATGCAGTTCTGCAGCTAAACGATCATCTAGGTCAAGAACTCATGATGAGTCTGATTGATATGGATGTAGTCAACACCAGGGCGGCGCAGCGGCAGATTTGCTGCCCTACAGCGCCAGAGACCCAGGTTCGATCCTGACGACGGGCGCTGCAAACTATAGAGTTTGTACGCTTCCCCTGTGACTGTGTGGGTTATCTGCAGGTGCTCTGGTTTCCTTCCACCATCCAAAGACATGCAGATTTGTTGGCTTCTGTAAATTGTTACTAGTATCTAAAATAGAGCTAGTGTACGATTGATTGTGGTTGGTGGACATGGTGGGCTTGTTTCCACGCTGTAACTAAACTGAACTAATCTGGGGTTCTTGTCTCATTTTCCTAGTGATGCAAGTAGGCAAGTCTCTCCTGGTCCATTCCGCAACAGTTCAAGTTAAGCCAGCTTTTCGGAAACTCTGATCCTGTTCCCGAGCACATTCTACCAAAGCTTTGCACCATCCACGACAGGTCCAAAGTATATCGTCCGCAGTCGATTAAATCAAAGCCAGATGCAAGGGAACCGAAGACAGGATGCCTCAGATGGTCTCCTGGAGCACGCTTCACACCAATTCTTTGAGCAATGTGTCTTTAAGCATTCAAAATGAGCAACCAAATGCCCATTGGTTTCTTCCTATCTCTCCACTGCCTCCATCATATGGCCCTAGTGAGACAACACCTGGAACATTGTGTGTAGTTTTGGTTTACAAAATTGAGGAAGGGAATTCTTGCTATTGAGGGAGTGCAGCTTAGGTTCACAAGGTTAATTCCCGGGATGGAGGGACTGTCATATGCTGAGAGAATGGAGCAGCAGGGCTTGTATACTCTGGAATTTAGAAGAATGAGAGGATATCTCATTGAAACATAAGATTATTAAGGGTTTGGACATGCTAGAGGCAGGAAACATGTTCCTGGTGTTGGGAGAGTCCAGAACCAGGGGCCACAGTTTAAGAATAAGTGGTAAGTCATTTAGAACGGAGATGAGGAAACACTTTCTCACACAGAGAATTGTGAGTCTGTGGAATTCTCTGCCTCAGAGGGCGGTGGAGGCAGGTTCTCTGGATACTTTCTAGAGAGAGCTAGATAGGGCTCTTCAAGATAACAGAGTCAGGGGATATGGGGAGAAGGCAGGAACGGGGTACTGATTGGGGATGATCAGCCATGATCACATTGAATGGCGGTGCTGGCTCAAAGGGCCGAATGGCCTGCTCCTGCACCTATTATCTATCTGCTATACTTTTGCTAGGTTCTGTGAAGCGGTCATGTGTTATTTTTCTCTCTATTCATTTGGAACCTTGAAGATTCCATTCATGTGAGACTCCAAATAATAGGTGGTCCCTATCTTTCACTTTGTCCAACAGCTGGATACTGTGACACACGCCACTTTATTGATGGATTCTTCATTAAAAAAAATCAGTAGACACATTCCTTAGCGCAATTAAATGGAAAATGATTAGAGCTTTTTATGATTACTTGGAATGTCAGCACATGTAGCCCATTCCCAATTTTCCCAGGTGACAGTTCAGAGACAACCACATTGCAACTCTCACCAACTTCTACAGATGCGCCATAGAAAGCATTTAATCAGGATGCATCGCAGCTTGGTTTGGGAGCAGCTCCAGCCAAGACCTCATGAAATTGCATCGAATTGTGGATGCAGCCTAGACCATCACACAACACAACCTCCCTTCCATGGACTCCATTTACACCTCATGCTACCTCGTCAAGGCCAGCAGCATAATCAAGGACGAGTCGCTCCCTGGCCACTCCCCTCTCCAATCAGGCAAAAGGTATAGAAATGTGAAAACGCACACCTCCCGATTCAGAGACAGTTTCTTCCCAGATGTTATCAGGCAACTGAATCATCCTACTACAACCAGAGAGCAGTCCTGAACTACTATCTACCTCATTGGTGACCCACAGACAATCTTTGATCTGACTTTACCAGCTTTATCTTGCACTAACCATTATTTCCTTCATCATGTATCTGCACACTGAATGGCTCGTTTGGAATCATGTATTGTCTTTCTACTAATTGGTTAGCATGCACCTAAAACAAAAGCTTTTCACTGTACCGCAGTAATAAACTAAACATTAATGGATCAGGAATCACAGGAGATTGGCAAAGGATGGCAGTTTTTTTTCCATGAGAGACTTTCATCAACCAGGTAAGTTTTTACTGAAATCCATGGCCACTGTTATTGAAATAGATTTTCATAAATCCCACATATTTAGCCACCTGAGTGTGATTGAAGAGAGATAAAAACTGAACAGGATTAAATCTCCATTCTTCCCCAGTGCCCCACCTATTTCTCATCCTCCCCTTCCCATCCTGCTACTTTCTGCCCTCTAGCTTTGACATTTGCAACTTCAATCCTCACACCTTCTGCTTTTATCTCTGGCCTTTGTTCCAACCATCTGCCTGTTCAAAAAAAACCCTCACCCGTGTCCGCACATTACCTGCCACACTTTGTTCTCCCTCTCTCTGTTCTCCCCCTCTCTGTTCTCCCCCCCCCCCCCCCCCCCGTACTATCAGTCTGAAGGGTCTTGATCCAAAACGTCACCTATCCTTGTTCTCCAGAGATGCTGCCTCACCTGCTGAGTTACTCCAGCACTTTGCCTCCTTTTGAGGATTAAGTCTGATCTTGGAGGAAATGTTTTTAATGTAAGTTTTGCATCATTGTTGCAGGAAAGTTACCTTGACTTTAGTTAAAGATCAAAATAACAGCAGCACCAGGAAGATCAAAACTCCAAGTTCTGAGCAAAGTCACTGCACAGATTATTCATTATAATTAAACCTAGCAAAAAGAAATAGGTTTCAAAGCAAATGCCTACCCATTACTACTTCCCAGCTCTGCAGAGAGTGCTGGCTATTTTATCAGATGCAGGAAGATTGTCCATTGGCCACCTAATGCACAGCATTAGCTAGAGAGGTTACAAATAGCACTTGGGTCATCATGCCACACTTCATCTGTTTCAAAGATTCTCATCACCACTCATCCTAAAAGGATTGTGCTATTCTCATATGGAAAAACTGCTTCTTTGCCTTTTAAAGCCCTTCAAAAAAGTTTCTCCCTGCATTATTTCCACTGACGAGGAAAAAGGAGGCATGGGAAAGGACTTCAAGTAACCCTTGCTTTCCCTCTCTCTCTCCATCCCTCACCAGTACTCCGACCAGTCTTACTGTCTCAGACTACATTTTATCTGTTTTGTTTTGTTGTTACCTTCTCCCAGCTAACGATGATCTATTCTACATTTTCCTTAATCGCCATTCCCTTTGCCCCACTTTCACACCTTCACACTTCCTTATCTATCCATCTCCCAACGTTGGTCTGAAGAAGGGTCACTACCCGAAACATCACCAATTCCTTCTCTCCAGAGATGCTGCCTGTCCCTCGAGTTACTCCAGCATTTTGTGTCTGTCTTAGGCAAAGGAAAGGTGTAGGCAGCAGGGATCAAAGGTATCCCCGAGGGAGTTTTAGGAAATGAGGAACATACTCAAGGAGGAAACAGGAGGGAGGAGATAGCACTGGCAGATATTAAGGAAAATCCATTGAAATTGGATAGAATAACTTAAGGGAGAATAGGCCCCCTCAGAAAACAAAGCCATCATCTCTGTGTGAAGCCACAGGAGATGGGCAAGTTCCTCAATGAGTATTTCTCCCGTTTTTAACCACGGAGAAAGACATGAAGACTGGGGAACCAGTGACAATTATTATGGTAGAGGCGGTGCTGGATGTCCTCAGTTGTGAAGGTAGATAAATCTCATGAGCCTGACCAGATAATCCCAGAACACTGTGGGAAGCTAGAGAAGAAATTACAGACACCCTGGCTGAATCATTATTAGACACGGTACCGTAAGACTGAAGGATGGCTAACATTGTGCTTCTATTTAAAAGGGCTACAAGGAAAAGGCTGGAAACTAACACCTGTGCTGGGCAAGTTGATGGAGAGGATTCTGAGGGATAAGATATATATGCATTTGGATAAACAGGGGCCAATTTGGTGGTTTTGCACGTGGGAGATAGACAATACACAATAGGTGCAGAAGTAGGCCATTCGGCCCTTCGAGCCAGCACCGCCATTCAATGTGATCATGGCTGATCGTCCCCAATCAATACCCCGTTCCTGCCTTCTCCCCATATCCCCCGACTCCGCTATCTTTAAGAGCCCTATCTAGCTCTCTTGAAAGTATCCAGGGAACCGGCCTCCACCGTCCTCTGAGGCAGAGAATTCCACAGATCACAAATTGTGTCTTACAAATCCTATTGAGTTTTTAAGAAGTAGTAACCAAAAAGGTTGATGAAGGCAAAGCATTAAATGTCTATGTGGACTTCAGCTGGACATTTGATAATGTTTTGCATGGTAGGTGGACGGTTGTTAAACCACTGGAACGTTAGATCGTATGTGATCCAGGGGGAGCCGGCCGACCATAGAGAATTGGCTTCATGGAAGGAAGCAGATGGCGATGGTGTTATTTGGACTGGAGGCTTGTGATCAGTGGTGCGCCTAGTGCGCTGGACCCATTGATGTTTGTGGTTTATCAATGATTTGGATGAGAATGTAAAATATGTGATTAGTAACTCTACAAATGACTCAAAAGTAGGTGGTACTGTAGATAGTGAGGATGGTTGTCAAAAATTGCAACAGGATCTTGATCATCTCAGCAAGTGGGCTTAGATATGGTTAATGCAGTACAATGCAGCCAAGTGCGAGGTGTTGCATTTGTGAAGTCAAACCAGGGCAGGACCTTCATGTTGAATGGCAGAGCCCTGGGGAGTGCAGGTACATAGTTCCTTGAAAGTGGCATCACAGGGAGATTATATGGTCAAGAAAGGTTTTGGTATCTTGGTCTTCAACAGGCAGGGTATTTAGCATAGAAGTTAGGATGTTATGTTACAGTTGCACACAATGTTGATGAGACCGCATTTGGAGTATTGTGTTCAGTTTTGGTCACCCTGATACAAGGAAGATATTGTTAAGCTGGAAAAAGTGCAGAGAAGATTTGAGGATGTTGCCAGGACGAGGGAGTTTTGGACAGGAGGATGTGGGGTGATCTTACAGAGGTGTATAAGATCATGATGTGAATAGATAAGGTAGATGAACAGACCTTTACCCAGAGTTGGTTGAATCAAGAACCAGAGGACATGGGTTTAATACGAGAGGGGAAAGATTTAATAGGAACCCGAGGGGCAACCTTTTTCAGAGAGGGTGATGGGTATATGGAACGAGCTACCAGAGGAGATAGTTGAGGCAGGTACTATAATGACATTTCAAAGACATTTGGACAGGTACATGGATAATTGTGAGCAATTTTGGACATCATATCTGAGGAAGGATGTGCTGGCTCTGGAGAGGGTCCAGTGGAGGTTTACAAAAATGATGCCAGGAATGAGTAGGTTAACCTATGATTAGTGTTTGTCAGCACTGGGCCGGTACTCACTGGAGTTTAGAAGGATGAAGGGGTTCTCATTGAAACATTCGGAAGAGTGAAAGGTTTGGATAAAATGGGTGTGGAGAGGATGTTTCCTCTAGTGGGAGAGTGTAGGACTAGAGGTCACAGCCTCAGAAATAAATTTTAGGAAGGAGACGAGGAGAAATTTATTTAGTCAGAAGGTGGTGAATCTGTGGAATTATTTTCCACAGAAGGCCATGGAGGTCAAGTCAGTGGATATTTAAGGCAGAGATAGATAGATTCTTGATTAGTACAGGTTTCAGAGGATTTGGGGAGAAGGCAGGAGAATGGGGTTAGGAGGGAGAGATAGATCAGCCATGATTGAATGGCAGAGTAGACTTCATGGGCTGAAAGACCCAATTCTACTCCTGTTTCTTATGAAAGGTTTAGAGGGACATTAGCCAAACACAGGCAGATGGGACCGATTTAGATGGAGCATCTTTATTGGCATGGGCAAGTTGGACTAAACAAAATGTTTCTGTGATTCTATGACCCCTCAAAATCCAGATGGGGCCCAAAGTTTAATTCTTGACTATTGCTGCCCTTTTCCCTGTCTCCATCAGTGGGAAAGCATTCAAAAAAACAAAAATTATCTTACATTCCTTAACCTGCCTTTCTTGACAGACACTTTCACTATTTATAAGGGACGAATCAGGGCAGGCTTGACTGCAATGACTTATTGAACAATCTCACTTTATGCAAGAAAAGTGAGAAACTTGTTATACTATCCAAAACCATATCTGTGAGAGATAAAAAGAGCATTGACAGAGAGGAAGGACAAAACTCAACAAAAATCCCTTCCGTCGATCAATGGATCTGCTTTAATGAGAGATAAATAACAAAGATAAGAAAATTATATCTCTAATCCTTAATCCAACATAAATTTTTCACTAGGTCATTTGTAATGGAAGAACCTATGTTCAATACTTCTGCATAAACTTGGACACTTTAGTCACTGCTGGAGTCTAGATTTGGCACATCCTTTGTCAGCATTAATGGGTGGCTATAGATGGATGTACCCGATTAGATCTCACAATTTTCCCCATTCTGAATTTAATGGCGCAGGTTTCCCCTCTCCCCCTTCAAATTCATGCCCGTCTCTCCATTTTCTTTTGTCACCTTTAGTTTAGTTTGGAGATACAGTGCAGAAACAGACCCTTCGGCCCATCGAGCCTGCACTGACCAGCAATCCCCGCACATTAACACTATCCTACACTAGGGGCATCTTTTACATTTATACTTGTACATCTTTAGAGTGTGGGGAGGAAACCGAAGTTCTGGGATAAAACCCAGGAAGGGTTTTGCAGGAGAAAACCCAAGTCCTCACGCAGGTCACGAGGAGAATTTACAAACTTCGTAAAAACAAGCACCCGGAGCTAGGATCGAACCCTGGCCTCTGGCGCTGCAAGCACTGTAAGCCAGCACCTCTACTGCTGCGCTACAGTGCCACCCACCTGCTTCCCTCGTAGTCTCCAACTACTCCTTACATAAAGTGTCAGTGCCAGTCATTGTGAAATTTTTAGTGTCTGGGGAGCTGCAATAACAGATATCTTTATATGTTTGGCTGAGCACCATTTTTCCAGTGTTCTTTCTGCTAAATTACATTGTACGTTCTGAGCTTAGCACGTGGTTATATACAAGTTTGTCTTGAAACTATCATGATTTATTATCATTTTGTGCAAGCTCTTATTCAACCTAATGTCTAGTTCTGTCCCATTGAAAATATGTATTCATTGAAAAAGTAAATTGCACATTAAGACACAAATAGTGTGGTTAGTTGAAAATAATGCAACTCCCGAAGGCAAATAATTGATTAAATTTATTATTTACTCCTGCAATATGATTCCTTTGATTTTCATAGCATTCCTCCTATTTTCCAATGCAGTGCCTTCCCACAAGTAGGCGACACTGTGGCGCAGCAGTAGATTTGCTGCCTTACACCACTAGAGACCAGAGTTCAATCCTGATTACGGTGCTGATTGTACGGAGTTTGTACGTTCTCTCTGTGACCACGTGGGTTTTCTCTGGGTGCTCCGCTTTCCATCCACACTCCAACGACGTACAGGTTTGCAGGTTAATTGACCTCTGTAAATTTTCCTTAGCATGTATTGGATGGAATTAATGTGAATGGGTGATCGATGGTTGGAGTGGACTCAGTGGGCCAAAGAATGTGCTTCTATGCTGCAACTCCAAACTAACATTTCTAATGGAAAATATACATCAGAATCCTCAGAGACAGGCAAATGATCAACTATCCTTTTTTTATACCAAGGACTGATTAATGAAGCAATTGCCTAGATGTTTTGTAATAGGTAAAAGTATTTAAGTACATTGAATGAGAGTTTGCAAGGTCTTTCTCCAAGAATTAAAAAAAATAAAATCCACTGTTGACCAATTTGTGCTGATGCAGCCAAGGGCCAAGACACTCCAGCAGTGCCAGCGAGCAGTGTGATTTATGAATCTTACAACACTAAACATCTAAGTGCCTCAATATAGCAGAGGTTACTGCTGGTTAATGTCGATGTTGAAGCCCAAGAGAACACGACATTTATCACCAACTAACCCACTATTAATTCGAGGTCACGGCTTTCAGCCTGAAGAATACCCCTTTCAACATTATAGTCATTGATGAACACGGTGCTGTGAGGACGTATTCACTGTGACAGCTTAACACATCGAGACAGCTTAGTCATCGGCTTTCTATCCTTTCCCCTCCTCACATAATCTGAAGGACCTTGAGAAGTTGGAGGGATTCAGAGTTACAGGCACATTAGTTAATATAATTCTTTTCAAATTCAAATAAATTATAATTTTTTTTTCAAATGGGAAAGAAAAGTTCTGTCATAACTTTTATTCACGCACGTGAATAATGCATGCAAGGGCAACTTTGGAAAGAGGTTGCATTCAAAGCATATTAAGCGCCTTGAGTATTAGAAAGGCGCTATATAAATCCCATCCATTATTATTATTATTATTTCCTGCTATCGTCTGAAACATTAAAATATTGAAGTTGTAGCGGCGCCTGCTGGCGCACGCAGATATCGAACCCGGCGTTTGGAAGTTGCGGTCACGCGACTCGGGAGGGGCTGCTTGCTTCGCGCGGTTTCTGCTTTCGCGTGTTGGTTCAGCGCTGACCACCGTTGTGGCCAGACGTGTCTAGAGAACCTGCATACTGGAAACCAAAATTTTGAATAAAGATCTGTTGGAAACTTCAGTTGTCATTCTTCAGACCAGCAAAAAGTAAAAGATAAAATGTAGAGGTAACTTTGTTTAAATCCATTAACTTGGTGCATTCCATTTGGTCTTCATACCCAATGAAGCACTAAATATAGATTCTTGTGCTAATATTCAGTAGTGAACTTTACAGTGAAAAACATTTGTTGCATGCTCGCCAGTCAGCAAAAAATCTAGACAGGATTACAATCAAGCCGACCAGTGTCCAGATACAGGACCAAGAGTATAATGTTTAATGCAAGATAAGTTCAATAAAGTCTGATTAAAGATAATCTGAGAGGCTCCAACAACATAGATGGGAGTTCCGGACCATGCTCTAGTTGGTGAGAGGACAGTTCAGTTGCCCGATTACAGCAAGGAAGAAACTGTCCGTGAATCTGGAAGTAAGAGTTTTCAAACTTCTGTACCTCTTGCCTGATGGGAAAGGCGGGGAGCGAGTGACTGGTCCTCGATTATGCTGGTGGCCTTGCCGAGGCATCGTGGAATGCAGATGGATTCAATGGCAGGGAGGTTGACTAGTTTCATTGACTTCATTTTCTGCCAAGATGTAGAAATTTGTGATTACTGGATACAACATTAACATCGGATAACACTAACATTCTCCAGGTGTTCCGGTTTTTCTCCCACACTCCAAAGATGTATAAGTTTGTAGGTTAATTGGCTTCAGTAAAAAAATAAAAATAAATAAAGGAGTGTAAATTGTCCCTAATATGTAGGAGTGCGCTAGTGGGCAGGTTGATTGCTGGTCAGTACAGAATCTGTGCGCTGAAGTACCTGCCTCCATGAAGTCAAAATTCTGGGATTCACCCTACAATGTCTTGACACAAAGTGCTGGAGTTAGGGCCTGTCCCACCAGCATGCGTCTAGCGCGACTAAACGTGGTCGCTTGAGGCATACGACCTCACAGGGCCGGTCCCACTTCCAAGTGTGGAGGCGTATGGAGTTGTGCGGGGCTGGTCCTGACATCATACTCACCAACCAGCTGGGCAGGAGGCGGGCCGACTGAATTTAGACGGGTGGCGACGTCATCACGCCACGCCCCGCGCTAGGCGTACGACGTCAAGACACTGCGCCGCTCTCAATGCGCCTACGGGCCGACAGGCCGTTGGCGCGCGAAGCTTTCGAACAGTGCGGGATTTTCGGAGCCCCGCACAACTCCATACGCCTCCGCACTTGGAAGTGGGACCTGCCCCGCGCGGCCATACGTCTCAAGCGACCACGCTTGGTCGCGCTGGACGCTTGCAATCGCATGCTGGCAGGACAGGAACTCAGTGGGTCAGGCAGTCTCTCTGCAGGACATGAGAAGGCATTGTTTTGGGTTGGGACAACAACTTTGCCAATTCATGTTCGCCAGAGGCACTGCCTGACTCCGGCACTGTGCTTTTTTTTGTAATCCTACATCTGCAGTTCTTTGTGTCTACAATGGGAAAATACAATATTTCACAAAATCTATGCTATTTCACCACCTGCTGTTGTATCTCCAGAGTTGATTTGTTGACTTTTATTATTAACCCAATTTTCTTTATAAACAAAGAATTGTAGGTATGTGGCAACATGGAATCATCAGAAGAGACTTTATGCAGGACATTTCTATCCTTTGAAATTTATCATTCCTAGATCCTCATTAATCAATCTAGTGCAGCAAGCTGACAACAAAGTAGATGTTCAAGTTCAAGTGAGTTTATTGTCATGTGTCCCTGTATGGGACAATGAAATTCTTGCTTTGCTTCAGCACAGAACATAGTAGGCATTTACTACAAAACAGATAAGTGTGCCCATATACCATGATATAAATATATACACACACATGAATAAATAAACTGGTAAAGTGCAAATAACAGAAAATGGGTTATTAATAATCAGAGTTTTGTCCGAGCCAGGTTTAATAGCCTGATGGCTGTGGGGAGGTAGCTATTCCTGAATCTGGTCGTTGCAGTCTTCAGGCTCCTGTACCTTCTACCTGAAGGTAGCAGGGAGATGAGTGTGTGGCCAGGATGGTGTGGGTCTTTGATGATACTGCCAGCCTTTGAGGCAGCGACTGCGATAAATCTCCTCGATGGAAGGAAGGTCAGAGCCGATGATGGACTAGGCAGTGTTTACTACTTTTTGTAATCTTTTCCTCTCCAGGGCACTCAAATTGCCGAAACAAGCCACGATGCAACCGGTCAGTTTGCTCTCTACTGTGCACCTGTAGAAGTTAGAGAGAGTCCTCCTTGACAAACTGACTCTCCGTAATCTTCTCAGGAAGTAGAGGCGCTGATGAGCTTTCTTGATAATTGCATTAGTGTTCTCGGACCAGGAAAGATCTTCAGAGATGTGCACGCCCAGGAATTTGAAGCTCTTGACCCTTTCAACCATCAACCCGTTTATATAAATGGGGCTGTGGGTCCCCCTCCTACTGCTTCCAAAGTCCACAATCAGTTCCTTGGTTTTGCTGGTGTTGAGGGCCAGGTTATTGCGCTGGCACCATATGGACAGATCTAAGATTTTGACTACACAACTGCTGCTGTAGCATCTTGCTAATATCTTCGGATTGATTTATTGCTTTAAGGATGCAGGTCTATGTTCCAAAAGGCCTCAACTTTGAACCAATCAACATGTGGGCCTTTAAGCGAATCCTTTAAAAGACTGGTACTAAATGAACAATGTCCTGCAGAATATTGGTCGACTATCTCCTAACAAGTTGACACAACAGACAGAGTGAATAATGTGTTAAGACATAGATAAGAAAATGAATTTCAAAGGAACTGCAAGTTTTAGTTCAGAAAAATATTTTAATTAACCTGGGTGGGGCACAGTACATCACAGGAACAGGCCCTTCGGCCCACAATGTCTGTACTGAACACAATGACAAGACCAACCCCTATCGATCTGTACACAATCCATATGTTTATTCAACTTCTTATATGCCAATATCATACCTGCCTCCACCACCACCCCTGGCAGTGCATTCCAGGCCCCTACCCCTGTGTAAACAACTTGCCCTGCACATCGCCATTAACCTGTCCACTGCCACGTTTTGCTTTTCACTATTGGCCATGACTGGGGGATGGCACTGAACAGGTTAAACTTTCCCCTTCTCATCTTATAGCTATGTCCTCTAGTGTTGAACATGCAGATACTGGAAAAATGTTTCTGACTATCTACCCCATCTGTGCCTCAATTTTATATAATTTTATCAAGTCTCCCATTAAAATTCCAGAGAGAACAATCCAATGTCTCCCTGTAGCCAAAACCTTAAAGTTGTCACCTTAATTTTCCATTGAGAAGGGTTTGTTGAGACTACTACCTAGATTCTACTTCATCCCGAAAAGTCACTTGGAGTCATAGTCAGTCATGTGGCATGGAAACAGGCCATTCGATTCCTGCTATTTTTTATTGTTATCAAGTATTGTTGTTCCGCTGACTGGTTAGCACGTAACAAAAGCTTCGCTGTGCCTCCATACACGCGACAATAAACTAAACCACATGTACTGAGATGCAATGTTCCAGGCTCAGTAATGTGACAATCTGGCAAAGATCGAAACCCAAACATTCTAGATTTTACTGCTCTGCAGATCATTGGGTAAAACTAGCTCAACTTATTTTTCCTTTTCATTCTTTGTCAGATCTACTCGATCTGTGTGCATAAAACCCGAGAGAAAGAAAGTTAAGCCAATTTTGTACAGCTAGATAACAGCGTTTTAAAAGCAGTCACTCAGACAAAGCGGAGAAGGGCATTGCCATTTTGTATGGCTGTTAAGCATAACAAAGGTTTAGACTGCATAGGTGACCTTGGCTTCAGGCATTCATTTGTGCACTCGCTGTAATAATCTGAAGACTTCCATGCCAATGAATTAACTACTATGTTTATATGTACTGCCTTTAACACGTTGAACTCAATGTCATTCATGGAGTAGAAATCAAGTTTTAAGACTGAAGATAATTGGTCTTGTCCAATCATTCCTGATACCTCAATACTTTCCTATGTGATTCATACATTAAGATTGCAGTTATATAACTGCTTCAAGTTGACCCAAGGTGACTCTGAAAGTATATTAATGTGTAAAGGACAGCATAGATTTTAAGTCACCAGTGAGCTCACCAGCTCCCAAGCACTGTAAATTAGGTTTGCACCAAATCTAGCGTAATGCCACACAATTTTGCAGCTCTTTTAATAGTGTACTGGAGCTTCTAGAAACTTAGTCATAGAACAGTGGTTCTTAACCTTTTTGGCACCAGTACGTGCATACGTGAACAAAATACTGTATGTGATATGTACCTTTGTTAGGTACCTATACATGGGCTCAGTAAATTGATATGTTATTTGTGTCCCCATCATGACCCCCAGCAAATCCCCAAACGACCGCCAGTTTAAGAACCACTGTCATAGAGTCATACAGCATGGAACAGGCCTTTCCACCCAATATGCCCACGTATACAACATTTCACCCAAGCAAAATTTGAGATGCTGTTCCTCCAATTTATATTTAGCCTCTCGCTAACAATGGAGACCTAGGACAGAAAGGTCTATGTAGATGGGAAGGAGAGTTGAACTGACGACAATCAGGAGATCAGGTAGGTTCAGGCGGGCTGAGCGAAGAAGTTATGCGAAATGATTTGGTCTCTCCAATGTACAAGAGTCCACATCTTGAGCAACGGATACAGTAGATGAGGTTGGAGGAGGTGCAAGTGAACCTCCGC
Organism: Amblyraja radiata; assembly: GCF_010909765.2. Taxonomy (NCBI): domain Eukaryota; kingdom Metazoa; phylum Chordata; class Chondrichthyes; order Rajiformes; family Rajidae; genus Amblyraja; species Amblyraja radiata. The sequence goes on along the minus strand of NC_045967.1, from coordinate 47,881,506 downwards.
CTAATCCGAAAGGACTGTCGGGATCCCTGGATAGAATTGAGGGAGGAGGTATAACGTTAGATGTTGCATCTTCTGGGGAAGGTACCTGGGGAGGGGATGGTTTGGGTGGGAAGCAGCAACCCTCTTCATTTAAATTGAGTTGCTGACTTTCAATGAAAGGGCAAGTACATCTTAAATCTTGTGTATCGCCTATTATTTTCCTTGTGTATACTTAATTTACGACGATTCAATGTACAATAGTTACATTTAATTTGAATTTTAAGAATTTTTTTTTACTTAGACCTCCGAACACATCTACCTATATGGTGCCCTCTAGCTTTACATTTCACTCCTCTCTGTATCAGACACCCATTTGTCTCTTTTTCCATCTCTAGCCTGCATCACTTACTATATCCACTTGATGGTCAATTCACCCCCCACCCCCCAGCTATCACTTTCCAGGCTTTACCTGGTTTTCCAGCTTTCTCCTCCCCTCCCCTCAAATCAGTCTGAAGGGTCCCGATCCAAAACATCCCCCATCAATCCCTCCACAGATGCTGCCTGGCCCACAGTGTTCCTCCAGCACAAAATTCCAGTATATCCAATTCCTCGTGTCCCTACCTCTTTAATTTGGGAACCAAATGCAAATCATGGACCACTTTCAGTACAACCTCAAACAATGTTCTCAGAAGAATATATTTTCTACCTGCATAACATTAAGATAAGTTCCCTGAAGATTGGAGCTTGATGCATGCATCTGAGCACACTACTTTTCATACACTAATGAGAGATAATAGCATACTAGAAGGTAATTAGCTTGATATCATTCATCAAGAATGTGACGGAAACTAATGTGAAGCAGGCGTGTGAACAAACACAAAGATTAGACAGAGTTAACAAAACTTTGATAAAGCCAAATAGTATTTAGCAAATCTAATAGATCTTCAAGGATACAAAAGGGTATATCCTTATAGATGTGGAAATCAGTTATTGTAGAATATTTGGATTTTCAAAATGTCATGAGAAAGATAGACAATAGGTGCAGGAGTAGGCCATTCGAGCCAGCACCGCCATTCAATGTGATCATCCCTAATCAGTACCCCGTTCCTGCCTTCTCCCCTGACTGCGCTATCTTTAAGAGCCCCATCTAGCTCTCTTGTAAGTATCCAGAGAACCGGCCTCCACCGCCCTTTGAGGCAGGGGATTCCACAGATTGCAAAAACAAATGGTTTCAGATTGTACATATACACCCATTGACAAATTAATTAAACTATAGAAAACAATAACATTAAATAGATTGTTTTCCATTTGATAAACTGGTTGGTGATTATATGATTGGTGCTACGTCCTCAGATGTAAAAAGTGATAGGTTAAGGGCAATACATTTCATCATATTTGGGTGAGGCGATTATATTTCATCCATTCTGTCAAGTACTAACTGCCAAATGGAAATCAGTCAATCCATTCTCTGTGGGACTGGAATGGAAATAAAATCTGCCTTTGAGGATCTTCCCAAGAAAACGAAAAATATTGTCATGGTCATATTGGATGTCAGAACAGGCTTGATGGCTGTGTAGTCCAATCCTGCTCCTATTTATATTCTTCAGCATGGAATTTACTGATGAGAACTGACAGAATTGGATCTGATCGCAGAGTTTCAAACTGTAAAGGCATCAGCCAAAGACTGTCACCTCCAATAAAGATACAATATATTGCCAGAGTTCAAATCTAATTGTGAATCACATTTGCATCAATTATTTGAACTTAATGAAAATATTGTAGATTTCATCCATTAGATTATTGGTAGATCCAAAGGTGACCTTGTATACGTTTTAATTATCACTGATTGTACAAGAAAACCTACTTTAGTATCTTTGCATAACATTGAACTCCTTGCAATATTGCTTTTGCATTGTGGCAGTGGCTTTCATACATAATTCTACTGCTCGGCTCCAAAATGTTGCGCAGTAATCAAGGGATTACACCGTTAAAACATTCTTAACACGGCAATGAATGAGAATTAACTATTTCTGGCAGGTTTGGATTGTGTCCATCAATCAATTCAGCAATACTAGATTTCATTGGTGCTTCTTGGCAAAATACCATTACTGTGATGTTTCTAGAGGGGCAGGAAAACCTAGACACCAACCTCTTGGTACTGGAGACATAACAGACTGCAGACAATAATCTGGAGTAAGAAAGAACACCTTGTGTTCCTCTTGGGTAGCCAACAACCCTGTGGTATGAATATTGAATGTTCCAATTTCAGGTACCCACATGCCCTTTCCACCTCAGTTCTCTCTCTTTATTCATCTCCCCTTTGTCCTTTCACCCACAGTCACAGCGAGTGTGAATGGGTGATTGACAGATGGTGTGGGCTCAATGGGACAATGAGTCGGCCTCCATGCCATATCACCAAACCAAAATCCTGATTTTTGGCTTACATTTCTCCTGACGTTCAGAGGGTTAGACATCTTTGGACAATTATGTAATTAACGCCAAAGGACAAAACCAAAACTCGGATGAAAATTCTTGTGGAATGGACACTTTCCTGCTGGCAATATGGGATATGGCAAGATTATGACAAAAACATGATGCCTAATCCTGTTGTAACAAGCTGTTAGCCGACAGTAACATCAATTGACAGCAATGTCAACTGTCAAATTGTTTACTTTTAACCAGTATAAATGGTGTAATCTATGTTTAAAGTTTTTTTTTAAACTTTTTGGAAGCTCCACCATCTAACATGAAAACTTGGAAGTATTCAGTAATAGTGACAATATTCAGATTAAATTGGAATAAAGACCCCCATATGTCACAACCACTCCTTTTTGCCATCACAGACGGATGGGGTGTTTGCTGTCTGGAGGGACAAGGGCCTTGCGACCCTCAGAGATCTATATATTGACAAAAAGTTTGCTTCGTTTAATCAGCTGCAATCAAAATGTAACCTTTCCAACTCTCATTTTTTTTCGCTATCTCCAAATTAGGCACTACGTTAAAGATCAAATTCCAAATTTTCAAACCATGCCTGACAGTTGGCCACTCTATGAGCTCCTGCAGCTTCCTCCAGACATCTAATATCTCGCTTTGTGAGCCTATTCACCACCTCTGTATCCACTACCCATCTGAAAGAAGCCTGGTCTACTGAGCTGAATTTCGAGGTGTCTGACGACATTTGGAATGAAGGTCTGACCAGAATCCAAACTTGTTCGATCAATGTCAGGTATAAACTGATCCATTTTAAAGTCATCCACAGACTCCATTACTCAAAGACCAAATTACATCGAATCTACCCAGCTATTTCTCCATTATGTGACAGATGCAATAGTCCAGATGGTTCTTTAACACATATTTTCTGGCTCTGTCCTCATATACAAAGATACTGGTCTGAAATATTTAAGTTGTTTTCTGGGGTCTATGGAAAAGATATTCTCCCTGATCCAGAACTGGCACTTTTTGGATGCTCAGAGACTGCTTTGTACTTCACATCTGAAGAACAACAAGCACTGATACTTGGTATGGTGGCAGCCAAGAAAATGATCCTAGCAGACTGGAAATCATCCACACCCCCCCACTTCGAAAAATGGCTCAATGAAATGATAATAATCATACAGATGGAAAGGATACGCTTCTACAACTCCAAGGTACCAAACAACTTAAGTGTTTGGGGACCATTTATCAACCAAAAAATAAATTAAAAAAATTGGAATAAAGAATATGTGACATGGGACAGCGTGCTGGAGTAGATTAGATTCAACTTTGTCATTGCACAAATACGAGTACAGGTACAACAAAATGCAGTTTAGCATCTAATCAGAGTGCAAAGTAGTAAAAATACTGGTTAAAACAATATGTACAATGTGGATGAATTGAACTAGTACATGGGCAAATAAATATATACAGATAAAAGGGTATAAAAGATAGCTAGCGTCGGACTGTGAGTTCAGCAGGGTAATGGTATTTTGGAAGAAGCTGTTCCTCAGCCTGCTTGTGCGAGACATAAGGCTCCTGTACCGCCTCCCTGATGGGAGGAGGGCAAATAATCCATGGTTGGGGTGTGAGGGGTCCTTAATGATTTTCCCGGCCCATCTCAGACACAGTGTGCGGTGGAGGGCATCCATGGCAGAGAGCGGGGCACCGATGATGTGATGAGCGGTTTTCACCACCCGTTGCAGTGCCTTCCTGTCAGCTGTGGTGCAGCTGCTGTACCATACCGTGAAGCAGGTGGTCAGGATGCTTTCAATGGTACAGCGGTAGAAGTTGGACAGGATCTGAGGGGGGGAGACAGGTGAACTTTCTTAAGCCTCCTCAGAAAGTAGAGGCGCTGCTGAGTAGGTCAGTAAGTCAGGAACTACCTCAGGAGAACATGCACAGGGAGGCACAGTGGTGCAGCAGTAGAGTTGCTGCCCTACAGCACTGGAGACCCGGGTTCGATCCTGATTATGGGTGCTGTCTGTATGGGGTTTGTACGTTCTCCCCGTGACCAACGTGGCTTTTCTCCAAGAACTTCAGTTTCCTCCCACACTCCAAAGACATGCAGGTTTAGTTTAATTAGCTTGGTGTATGTAAAATTGTCCCTAATGTGTAGGAGTGTTCGTGTGCAGGGATCGCTGGTCGGTGCGGACCTGGTGGGCCAAAGGGTCTGTTTACACGCTGTATCTCCAAGCTAAACTAAACATAGATGGGTGACTTTTCAGGCATGACCCTTCTTCAGTGAAGAAAGGTCCCTATCCAGAACGTAATCTATCTCCGATCTCATGAGATACTGCCCGGCCTGGCCCCCTGAGCTACTCCAACACATTGTGAACTAGCATTGGCAGCTCAGATATGCAAAACCAGTTCATAGAATGGTATTGGTGAATTTGTGGAAGCTTTTTAGAGAAATAATTGCAAGACAATTAGAATAATGCAAGATCATTTGTGTCAATCAAAAAATGAACAATGTTTCAGATTTACATTCCCATCTTCCCAAAATCACACGTCATGGTTACTGAGAAATCGACCGTTTGCAGAGATTCATTTTCCTTTGGTTTACATAGAATGTAGAACTGAACAGCACAGGAACAGGCCCTTCGGCCCACAGTGTCCATACTGAACATGTGCCAAAGTCAACTCATCTCCTTTGCCTGCCCATGATCCGTAAACCTCCATTCTCTGCATATCCATGTGCCTATCTAAATGACCCTCAAGTACACTCGTCTATCTACCTCCACCACCCTTTGCGGCAAGTTCCAGGCACCCACCACTTGCTCCTTAAAGCTAATCAGTAAAGCCCCTGCCCCACTTAGGAAACCTGAACGGAAACCTCTGGAGACTTTGCACCCCACCCAAGGTTTCCGTGCAGTTCCCGGAGGTTTTTGTCACTCTCCCTACCTGCTTCCACTACCTGCAACCTCCGGCAACCACCTGCAACCTCCGGGAACTGCACGGAAACCTTGGGTGGGGCGCAAAGTCTCCAGAGGTTTCCGTTCAGGTTTCCTAAGTGGGACAGGAGCATTATAGAAAAAATAAATTCAACTAAGAGACCTAGAATACACCCAGAAAAGTTAATACCAATATTTTTTATATTGACAAGTACACTTATATCTTTACTACTAATATCTCAGCTGAAGTTGCCATGGTACATTGTGAGGTCCGGACATTTGTGATTATAATTTACTTGCATTAAATAGTAACATGCAGAAATATAATCTTCAAAGTAATGTTTTGGGCATGTTAATTATGACTCAAGATTATATTTCAACATATTACTATCTAATACAATTAAATGCTAAACACAATAAATAACTTCAGCCGTCAATGTACAATGGCAATATCAGCTGTACATGTTGGCTTCAATTCGAATTGTAAATTGTCCGTAATGTGTAGGATAGAGCAGATCGCTGGTCAGCGCAGACTCAATGGGCTGAAGGGCCTGTCCTGCGTTGTAGCTCTAAACAGAACCAAAACCGGTAAAACAAAGACGTACAGCAGCAGCAATGTTATAGTTGTTTACGGATTTTCAGAGCTTCTCAGAACATCCCAAATTGACTATTAGAACAAAGAGATATTACTTTTTAGCAACTTAGGACTGCAGCCAACAAAAAATGAAGTGCAAATTTAAAAAGCACACCATGCAGAAATTACATTTCTAATCAGACTGCAGCAAAATTGGGAATAAAATTTGCCGCCAGATTTGAGGAACAAGAGTCTTGACAGGGCGACACGACATGAAAGTGACGCTTCCAAAATCAATGCTAAAATGATTTATTGTCAACTGGGAGATCCAGACCAGGTATAGAACATTCATCATACAGACAGAACCTTAATAAAGACAAATATAAACCCGTGTGCTTGTCCAACAGATATTTGCTCAGACCTACAAATTAAAACGCCATGTTGTTCTAATAGTCAATTTAAGATGTTCTGAAAATTCGTAAACCAACTATAACATTGCTACTGAAGGTACACAAAATTGCTGGGGAAACTCAGCGGGTGCAGCAGCATCTATGGAGCGAAGGAAATAGGCGACGTTTCGGGCCGAAACCCTTCTTCAGACTGATGGGGGGTGGGGGGGGGGGGGGGGGAGAAAGAAGGAAAAGGGGAGGAGGGGGAGGAGCCCGGGGGCGGGCGGATGGGAGGGCGGGAGGAGACAGCTAGAGGGTTAAGGAAGGGGAGGAGACAGCAAGGGCTAGCAAAATTGGGAGAATTCAATGTTAATGCCATACGGACGCAAGGTCCCCAGACGGAATATAAGGTGCTGTTCCTCCAATTTCTGCTGTTGCTCACTCTGGCAATGGAGGAGACCCAGGACAGAGAGGTCGGATTGGGAATGGGAGGGGGAGTTGAAGTGCTGAGCCACCGGGAGGTCAGGTAGGTTATTGCGGACTGAGCGGAGGTGTTCGGCGAAACGATCGCCCAACCTACGCTTGGTCTCCCCGATGTAAATCAGCTTCAGTATAACATTGCTACTGTTGTACAGATTTAGTTCAGTTTAGAGCTACAGTGTAGAACAGGCCCTTCGTCCCACTAAGTCTGCACCGACCAGCGATCAATCCATATACTAGCTCTATCCTACAAATTATGGACAATTTACAATCTGAATTTACAATTCCCCCCCCCCCCACTACTCAAAACATGAGGGGGACGTGTGTGTCCCTGTTCCCCCCGGGATGTCCGCCCAGGTAATCAAGGACTAGTCGCACACCAGTCACTCCCTCTTGTCCCCTCTCTCATCAGGCAAGAGGTACAAGAAGTTTGAAAACACACACCTCCAGATTCAGGGACAGTTTCTGCTATTAGCGTTATAAAGCAACTAAATGGTACTCTCGTCGGGTAGAGTGCTGTTCTGACCTCCTATCCACATCATTGGACCTTTGAACAATCTTTGAATCTGACTATTGGATTTTATCTTGCACTAAATGTTGTCCATTTTATCCTTTATCTGTACAATGTTCATAGCTTGAGTGTAATCATGTACTGTCTTTTCTTTGAATGGATAGCATGCAAACAAAAGTTATTCACTGTATCTCAGTACGCATGACAAAAATAAAATAATCTAGCTGGCGTTTCGGGTCGAGACCCTTTGAGGTGTGCCAAATGTACTGAAGAGCTAGAGGCATCTCGGATATTAACAGTCACAATGACTGCAAGGAGATTTTAAATCCAAAGGAATATTTTCAAGTCTTTTCCCAACACCACTGTCGCAGATTCAACTAAAATTAAACCTTTTTTGCTCCCAAACATTAGTACAAGTCATTGTGGCCGAGTGCGAGCAGTCTCAAGCACTTTCATAGAAAGTGAATCACTCCAACCTTTTCATTCCCCATTAATACGATTAAAATTCTACTGCGGTGAATGACTCAAAAAGCTTGCAGACTTTTGAGTGATTCACATTAACACCCTACTCCCAATACCATGTGCTCTAATTTTAGTTACCAGTCTCCCGTGCGGGACATTATCAAAGGCTTTCTGAAAGTCTAGATACACTACATCCACTGGCTCCCCTTCATCCATTTTACTTGTCACATCCTCAAAAAATTCCAGAAGATTAGTCAAGCATAATTTTCCTTTCATAAACCCATGCCGACTTGGACTAATCCTTTTACTGCTATCCAAATGCCCCATTATTACCTCTTTAATAATTGACTCCAGCATCTTTCCCACCACCAAAGTCAGGCTAACTGGTCTGTAATTCTGGTCTGGTCTAACTGGTCTGTAATTCCCCGTTTTCTCTCTCTCGCTCCTTTCTTGAAAAGTGGGATAACATTAGCTAACCTCCAATCCACAGGTGGAGTTGGTGGAGCAATTTGTTTGGGAGACTGAAGAAGGATCCCAACCTGAAATGTCACCTATTGTAGTCCTCCAGAGATGCTGCCTGACTTGAGTTACTCCAGCTCTTTGTGTCCATCTTTAGGTCTCAAGCCTTGCAGTAATGGAGATGGGAAATGTAATGCCTTGAAACATTCAATTTTAATGGGAAATTGGCAGGAATACATCAAACCCATATAAATCTGGCGCTGGTCATTCAGGGCCCTGGCATAATGATTTGTAGGTCTTTAAAAGGGTCTATCACAATGTGCAGATTAGTAATTTGTAGACAGAAGCAATCCTGCTACTGTTAGTAGTGATATAATGAATGTGCAATGACAGAATGAAATTTTATTCAACAGAATATGAAATGTAGAACAGTACATGAACAGGACTACAGCCTACAATGTTTGTATGAAACATGATGTCAAGCCAAACTAATCTCCTCTGCCTGCAGGTATTCCACATCCTTCCATTTCCTACCACATCCATGCAACTATCTAAAAGACTCAAATACCACTAATGTATCTGCCTCCATCGCCAATGGTCATAAGACACAGTAGCAGAATTAGACCATCTGGCCCATCAAGTCTACTCCACTATTTGACCATGGCCAAATTTTATTTTTCCCTCAACCCCATTCTCCTGCCTTCTCCCATTAATCTTTGATACATCTCCTAATCAAGAACCTACCAATCTCCACTTTATAAATACCCATTAACTTGGCCTCCACTGATGTCTGTGACAATGAATTCCATAGATTTGCCACGCTCTGGCTAAAGAAATTCCTCCTCAACCCATTCTAAAGGTACATCCTTTTATTCTCAGGCTTTGCCTGCCAGCCCTAGACCCTCCCACTAGTGGAAACATCCTCTCCATTTCCACCCTATCCTGGCCTTTCATTATTTGGTAGGTTACAATGAGATCCTCCTAAACTGTAGTGAGTACAGATCCAAGGCCATCAAATGCTCCTCATAGATTAACCCAATCATCCCTTGTAAAATCACCCTGGCAGCGTATTCCAGGCACCCACCATGTGAAAATGTGCCCCATGCATCTTTAAATTTTGCCCCTCTCACCTTAGAGCATCCAACCGCAGACCAAAAACCAAACCAGGGTAGAAATATCAATCTACTTAGAGGTCAAATGCTGAGTCTTAAGGAAGCTGCTGACATTAGCAGAACTCAGTGCAGATGCTTAAACAATCAGTAGTGATTTATCATATTTGGAAATGATGGAGAAAGAGAGATGAGTCCCATAAAGTCTATCGCTTCCTAATGAACGATTGAGAGATCAGAGGAGTGGACCAGCAGCAGGTAGTGAAGTAGCATTTTAAACTAATGCCAGAGAAGAAGTGGATTGCATTCGAGAGGGGTGGCTCCCTAATGAGGATTGTATCCTTCGGTGAAAGAATAGGACAATGATAAATGTTGGTCCAAGAAGCAATCTTACACAAGGTTCAGCTGTAGCATTCACCTCCCTTCCCATGTGGGATGGAGAGATTGACTAAACTCAGTACAAACATTCATAAATGAATAATTGAAAGTGGTTGCAGAATGATTGCCAAGCAATACGCCAACTCTTCCAGGGAAGCAGTGGAGATAAAAGGGAAAGATTTGCAGCAAATACAAGCAAGAAATTCCAATAGTTTAGTCACAAGAAAAGGTTTTTACCAAAGATAGACACAAAAAGCTAGAGTAACTCTGCGGGACAGGCAGCATCTCTGGAGAGAAGGAATGAGTGACGTTTCGGGTCGAGACCCTTCTTCGGTCTGAAGAAGGGTCTCGACCCGAAACGTCACCCATTCCTTCTCTCCAGAGATGCTGCCCTTCCCGTGGAGTTTGTGCGACGATCTTCGGTTTAAATCAGCATCTGCAGTTCCTTCTTACAGAAAAGGTTTTTACTTTAAAGTTACAGTATAGAAACAGGCCCTTCAGCCCACACCAACCACTGATCACCCATTCACACGACTTCTATGTTATTGCACTCACCCACTCCCCATACATTCAAGGCAATTTAAAGAGGCCAATTTACCTGCAAACGCACACACCTTGGTGATGTGGGAGGAAACTCCAGCTCCCAGAGGAAACCAATGAGGTCACAGAGAGTACATGCAAATACCACACAGATAGAACCCAACACCAGGATGAAACCCCAGCTTCTGGCACCGAGGCAGCTAAATATGATAAGAAATAAGGAAGATTCTAAAATATCAAAACGGGTAATTTGCACCCATTTGGCATTTTAGTGTTGCATTTCATATCTCCCTTTGATGAACCCAACCAACAAATATCTCAATTTGTTGCCTCCCTCAACTTTCCATTCAATGCACGCGTGCCATTCAATAGATTTGACTTTAGGGATAGAGTGTGGAAACGGGCCCTTCGACCCACAGAGTCCATATTGACCAGCATACACCCTGAACACGAGGGACAACCTAAACAAACAACCTACACACTAGGGACAATTTTACCAAAGCCAATTAACCTACATACCCTGTATGTCTTGGAGCGTGGGAGGAAATCAGGGCACCCAGAGAAAACCCATGCAGGCGTAGGGAGAAACTTTGTATAGACGGCACCCGGAGTCAGGATCAAACCCGGGTCTCCTGTGCTGTAAGGCAGCAACTCCACTGTGCTCTGTATTCATCTTAGTTGATCCACATACTACACCAAAATGGTTACTCCAACTACCTTACTTAGTTTAATTAGAGACTACTACATCCATAAAGCACAAAAATAAACTGCTTTAGGAACTCAACAGGCCAGGCAGCATCAGTGGAAGTGAATGGAGCGTTGAGGTTTTGGGTCGGGACAATTCTTCAGACTGCTCTGCATTCCCCTGTGCCTCCACAGTATTTATACAACTCGATTTCACGTGCCTACAAAATGAAATTACATTTTTCCACCACCCAATTGAAAACTCTGCATAATTTTAAAGATCTATCTGGTCACACCTCAGACTCGCTTTCTCGGGGGAAAAGATACTGGGATAGCTCAGTCAGTCTCATGAACAATATATTGCTTTTATTTAGTTTACAATGAGATAACACTTTTATTTTCCCCGAGGGGCACACAAGTTGTTTGTCCGTATTTTCCCCGAGGTTCAACATCAAACCTAATAGTTAGTCTGAAACGATCAAATGTCATGCATTCACCGACTTATTGGCCCTTTGTAACTCAGTAATGCGTCTGAGCAGCACAGGGACTTGGAAGAAACATAGAAAATAGGTGCAGAGTAGGCCATTCGGCCCTTCGGCCATTCAATATGATCGTGGATATTCATGTAAAATCAGTACTGCAATATCCCTTGATTCCTTTAGTCCCAAGAGCCAAATCTAACTCTTGAAATGAGAGAAAGAGAGTCCCCTTGCAGCCTAGAAGAATCATTAGTACTTCCATTAATAGGCATTTTAATTAGAGCACCCCATTAGATATTAGCGTTTAGGTTTGGCACAGAATACACAAGTAGGTGTGACCTCACCTCCAGTAATTAATTGGCCATGCGGGGATGGAATTTTGTATTGGCTTATTATTATCACAAGTGCTGGGATACAATGAAAAGCTTTAGCATATGTGCTATCCAATCAAGTCAGATAACACAATACAATCAAGTCGTACACAAGTACAATGAAGAGAAAATGCCAGAGTACAGGAGAAGGTTTCAGCATTGTAGCGCATCAGTTCCAGGGGAAAAAAGTCTAATGTCTGCAATGAGGTCGTTTGGATAGTTTCAACTGTACCCTTGCCCATGGAAGGACTGTTGGAGCTAAAGTCTAACTCAAGGGAGGGTACGCCTCAGATCGTGAATGGTCCAAGGCTATGTTTCAAATTAATGTATTATCACATGACATGTAGCTCCGTGGGGAAGGATTCCCTGCCAATGGAGCAGGAGAGGAAACCTGCTCTGACAGGAGATGGCCAAGGTGACCTGTAGCTGCAGCATTATGGCACTCCTCGAAATTCAGTTCTTTACTGACTTAATAATGCCAGGAATGGCAAGAACACCCCAATGTTCACAACATCGTTTCCACCTCAAACTCTGCCTTGCCCATTGCATTCAATTATATCATTCTTCAAATCCATTCACCTTCATAAACACCAATCCTTCCATTTCTATTCACTACCACGCATCCCCATCACTGACAACTCCCACCTTTGTCTCCCAAGTAGTTATGCCTAGCTAATGCCCCACATTATCCAATGAACAAACCTCAGCACAATCATTCATGGGACTGTCCCATCGTGTTAGTGGGAAAGAAAAGACAAACTCAAGGGAAAGTACTGTTGATGGTTCTCTGCAGATTTCTCACCGATATGGTAAAAATCTGGAGAGTGGAGAGTATCCTTGACTATTGCAAACACAGAACAAAGAGGTCAGCTGCTTGATAACAAAATTATCAGCGACCCTTAATTACATGCATATGATGCTGCATGACAATGATTCTACGACTCCAAGCAGATTCAATATTGTCATCTGTATAATAAAAAGATCTCACATTCAGGTTACAGGCAGAATCAAATACAAAACCATTACTTTGCTAGGAAAAAAGTGCAGGGGTAGGTCACCTGCCTCTTCGAGCCAGCACCGCCATTGAATATGATCATGGCTGATCACTCAAAATCAGCACCCTGTTCCTGTCTTCTCCCAATATCCCTTGATTCCGTTAGCCCCAAGACATCCAAGTCTCGCTTGAAAACATACAGTGAATTGGCCTCCACTGCCCTCTGTGGCAGAGAATTCCACAGATCCACACTCTCTGGGTGAATTCCACAGATTCATCACTCTCTGGTTTTCTTGTGTTACCCCATCCTTTGTGATGGAGCAGCACAAAATGAGAAATGAATGTTCAACCCTTACAGGAGGTGGAGAATTCAAATCCAAGTAATTAATCAGCAATGATTAATCAGCAATGATTAATCAGTATGAAACGTCTCGATTTTAATGAAGACACATCTGGTTCAGTAATGCCCTTCAGATAAGGTAACGTGCCATATTTATGTGACCTATTTGCAACTGTAATCCAAGATACACGATGGAGGGGCAATTTATATCAAATTGTGGATAGAAATTTAAGAGTAAACAGCAGTGAAAATATAGGGAATAATATGCATTTATTTTTAATATAGGTAGGTTAAAAAAAAAGCCATGTAAAAGATTTTTTATACAATTGCCAAGATATTCATGTTAGTGATTCTTCTCTTTATGTAATAATGTTCAATTATATTTCTGCTATCGTTTATGTTGCATGGACACATTTAAAATAAGCATCTCTGAATAATTGGATAACAGCATAATGTGGTGTGATTTTTGTCCAGTGATTATTTCTGTCAGATAGTCATTACTGTACCCATCCCAGCTATTCTGCTTCAATGCAATTCACAACAATGTTGTGCACACAATAATGGAACCCATCTGGACTAATCGAAAATCATAACGGCAGGCTTTTATTACGGACATCCTGCGAGAGACAGCTTGAATAAAACGCCCCCATGTTGCATCTTTCAACGGTTCCATTGACCTCAATGCTCTGCACTGAGAACCAGAATATAAACCCGACAGGAGCTATGGCAGAGAAAGCAAAGTACTACAAACTCATGTACGAGCCATGATCATATTGAATGGTGGTGCTGCATCAAAGGGCCTACTCCTGCACCTATTACTCTATGTTTCTATCCACTTCCAACCTTGACTCTTCGGAAACCAAATTGGAAAACCCAATACCTGATGCACATGCCTGAAAAATATCCCAACCCATCCTTTCATTATTTAACAGGCACCATTGATAAATACTCATTCCGAGTGAAATAAATTGCTATTTTTCAATGGAATTTTTGAATGCGTGGCAGTCAGCAAAACTTGAGGATGATCTTAACTGACACTAGAATTTGCAATTACAACATGCCCTGCACCACACAGCCATTTGGAATTCCCTTCCCAATGAAAGATTGCACGAGAGGACTTACTCCAGAATCACAATGGGCATAGCACAACATGTATCACTTACAGATAAATCTCACCGAAGCACACTAGTGGTTTGCATCACAGCTTGGATTAGATCTTTAATTATCTGAAAAAATGTTTTCACTTCTTTGGAAAGCAAAAGACCAAAAATCTGTTAAACTAAGATCACGTGAGCCTATGATTTGCACATTAATATTCAGTGCCCAAGTTCAGATCATCGCCGAGAAACATTTATGTTGGGTTCTCTTATGTTACTGCAACTGAAACTGTGTCCTGACAATTCTAAATAGTCAATGAATGGTTTACCCTCATCAGCAGGTGATTGATAATAAGTTGTAACAGAATACACTGTTGCTAGACCCAGCAGGCAAGTAAAAGATGATTCAACTAAAAAAAAACACCATCGCTGGCAAAACAAAAGCTAAAAACAAACAGCGAATAAAGCACAATTAAAAAAAAAAGTTAATTAGAATATCATTGTCATAACATTTACTGAAGTGGCACAGAGATGAAATCAAAGTTATAGTAGGATAAGCTCCTTCAGTTCAGTAGCAGTTCATAAATCATTTCATGGACTGTTGAAAGATTTAAAAACAATCCACCAGGCTATACGTGAGCAAGCGAGTTTTTAAAAACACAGCAGAGAATTTGCTATTCGGTTGCTTGATGCCTGAATTTTAAAGGCACATAAACACAGATACCTACCAGATTCAAGGTGGCTTTATGGTGGAAACAACTCCATTACCATTTGAACATGAAACCTTCCACATCTCAGCAGGAGCCCAGCCTGGCAGTAAAGCCATTCATCTGTAGGCAAGTGGAGAATAAGATCCTCACAGCATTGAAAAACAAAAACAAGCAAATATACTGGTGCAAGATTGCTTTAGGAAGCAGGCCCTTTGGCACAACTTACCCACACCAGCCAACATGTCCCAGCTATAGTAGTTCCAACTACCTGCATTTGGTCCATATCCCTCCAAACATGTCCCATCCATGTACCCAACTAACTGTTTCTTAAACATTGGGATAATCCCTGCATCAACTACCTCCACTGGCAGCTTGTCCACACACCCACCACCCTTTGTGTGAAAAAGTAACCCCTCAGATTCCTATTGATTCTTTTCCCCATTACCTTGCACCTGTCCTCCAGTCCCCAAGTCCCCTACTCGGAACAAGATGACCAAGGTTTATTTCGAAAGATAGAAACAAACAGCACAGAAAAAAAGGCTCTTTTGTACCACCTTATCTAATCCAACTGCTATGCCTATCTAACCTAATCCCATTGCACTCATAGAGCATTATCTACTTAAGACACTGTCAAAACTGAAATTGATAGATTCTTGATTAGTACAGGTGTCTGATGGCTATGAAGAGAAGGCAGGAGAATGGGGTTAAGAGGGAAAGATAGATCAACCATGATGGGCCAAATGGCCTAATTCTGCTCCTATCACTTATAAGTACCACCAGACAGCATTCTACTGTTGCGTCAGTGGTGACACTGGCATTCCTCAGATGAACTCACCCAATAGGCTTTATTTCCACCAACAATCAAAGACTTCAGAAGGCCCCAGTCCATACAAGGATTTAGCCACGTGTTGTCCATCTTAAGGCATAGCTTCTTCTTCTTTGGAGTTTTACGGCAGCCGGCATCCGCAATGTTGCATTGCTGCCGCCTTCTGGCTTCATTCCACAGTACTCATGTCTTTACATTATATCCTTTTTATAAGCCCAGAGGCCCTCAAGAAATCAAACAACAACTTTATTCCTTTTCCTTTCCCTCCACACTCTAGAATGTTCTTTACTGATATTTCTGTCATTCCAATTTTCCTCATTTCAATGATCATAAATCCTCTTTCTGTCTCATATCTCCTACATGCAACTAGGGCATGCTGAACTGTTTCCGGTTGATGGCATTCCTCACACAGCCCAGTAGGGTGTTTTCCCAATATTTTTAATGTGCTGTTCAGGTGAGTGTGTCCTATCCTCAATCTTGTTAATACTACCTGTTCCCTCCTGTTCCCCCCTCTTCTTGCTGTAATGCCCACTCTGTTTTGTAGCGAATAGACGTGTCTCCCCTTTGTCTCCTGTTCCCAGTATTGTTGTTAAGGCATAGCTCGCTTGAGCTCCTGGGTTTATGAGGGGTTGGGCTGATGAGCTGACGAGGTGCAGGTGATTGAGCCCACAGCCACTAATGGGACTCAGCTGTGGTTCGTGTGATTGTGGCCTCAGCCTGGTTCAGAGTGCTGGTGTTTTCCAACAGCCAGGCTTTGTTTGTGCTGTTAGATGTAGGCCCATCGAGACCATGCTGACCATCAACCACCCAATTAACACTAATTCTATATTATCCCACTTTCGCTTCCACTCCCCACACATGAATTATCCACACAGCACCAGAGACACGGGTTCGATCCCGACTACGGGTTCCATCGGTTTGTAGTTTCTATGTTGTCCCTGTGCTCGTGCAGGTTTCCACCGGGTGCTCCACTTTCCTCCCAAAGACGCGTATGTTTTATCGGTTAGTTGGCTGCTGTAAATTGCCTCAAGTGTGCTGGGATTGAGTGTGAAAGCAGGATAACATAGAACTTGTGTGAATGGGTGATCGATGGTCGGTGAGCTCTTGGTGGGCTGAAGGTCCACTTTCATGTTGTAGGTCTAAACTAAACTACTGACAGCGAATGTCAGGAAACAGCAATTATCCCACTTTCGCTTCCACTCCCCACACACTAGGGCGGCACGGTGGCGGACCGGTAGAGTTGCTGCCTTACAAGGCCAGGGAGCTGGGTTCGATCCTGACCAAGGGTGCTGTCGGTCTAGAGTTTGTACGTTGTCCCCGTGACCTGCGAGGGTTTTCTCCGGGATCTCCGCTTTCTTCCCACACTCCAAAGACATACAGGTTTGTAAGTTCATTGGTTTGGTATAATTGTAAATTGTCCCTAGTGTGTGTTGAATAGTGTTAAGCCGCTGTCCAACTTTGGAAACCTGAACGGAAACCTCTGGAGACCTTGTGCCCCACACAAGGTTTCCGTGAGGTTCCCGGAGGTTTTTGTCACTCTCCCTAATGGTTGAAAGTGGTTTCTGCGTAGTCGAGCTTCTTCTATGTTCCGGCGATTATTTAAAAAAATTCGAAACCGGCCTCGACTTAAAATAGGTTGCCGTTTTAAAAATCGGTAACTTTTTAGTCGAAGCCGGTTGCGATGTTAGTTGAAGGTGGTTACTGGAGGTTGCAGGTAGTGGAAGGT
This sequence comes from Amblyraja radiata, assembly GCF_010909765.2. Classification (NCBI taxonomy): domain Eukaryota; kingdom Metazoa; phylum Chordata; class Chondrichthyes; order Rajiformes; family Rajidae; genus Amblyraja; species Amblyraja radiata. The sequence continues at coordinate 47,864,032 of NC_045967.1, read as the reverse complement.
AAGACCTCCCTGGTGGAATAAAACTGGCTGAAAGAAAGGTCTTACCTTTTGTGTGTGTGGGGATCGCTGGTCGATGCAGACCAGCAGGGGCGAAGGACCTGTTTCCGCACTGTGTCTCTAAACTAAACTAAACAATGACCAATTGAATAAGTGAGATGGAGATGAAGGTCACCCTAATCGCAGCTGATGCAAGGGACAAGTTAGCTGCAAAAGCGAGTCTAGACACTCACTGGTTTGATAACATGAACAAAGTCATTCTGCAATAATTGGCTTAATTACATTCCTCACCAGTTCCATAATGTTACATTAAAGAACAGTGCAACCATTCCGTCAGCTTCTATATCAATCACATACAAACAATTTGGAAACATAAGCTGCTGTCAAACCACACTACAATCCAATGCCAAATGCAAATAAGACGATGAATTCAATGCCAAACACAACCTTTGCCTCAAACTCATTACTCACCTCACTGTCAAACTAAAAATTTTTTTTTAGGAAAAGCCTACTAATTCTCTCCCTTTCTTATGAGGAGAAGTGACCATCTAGGAGTCTCGGCGAAGCTGCGGAAAGCTGTTTGTTGTCGACAATGGGCAAGGTTTTGAGTATAGAGACCCCTGGCAGTGCAAGTTGACTGGCTGGCAAGATGCAGAATGTTGAGGTAACTCAGCGGGTCAGGCAGCATGCCTGGAGAACATGGAGAGATGTCGTTTCTGGTCGGGACCCTTCTTCAGACTGATAGAAGTGAAGACTGATAGAATAGAAGATAGAAGACTGCCCGTCATTAACATAGAGTAGGCCTTATTTTTGTACCCCAACACACCCACCTCTGTGAAGTCCGGGCCTGCCGTGACGTGCAGCCCTTCTTCCATCGTCTCCGCCTCGGGGTCATTTTCAGCGATGACCCTTCCCCCATCTCCAATATTCCTCCTCATAGAACAAAATCCTGCTTGACTGGCTGGCACCTGAGCAGTGGTGGTCACAATCCCAAAAGCTCCAACCTGTGATTCATGTGTGTCGTTGCGGTACTACCTGAGGAACATGAAGGTATACAAAGAGCTACAAAGCAAATGCAACTGTGTTTAAGAAGGAACTGCGGATGCTGGAAAATCAAAGGTACACAAAAATGCTGGAGAAACTCAGCGGATGCAGCAGCATCTATGGAGTGAAGGAAATAGGCAACGTTTCGAGCCGAAACCCTTCTTCAGACTGATTTGTCCTCTCATAAGTGAAAGGAGCAGAATTAGGCCATTTAGCCCATCAAGTCTACTCTGCCATTCAATCATGGCTGATCTATCTTTCCCTCTCAACCACGTTCTCCTGCCTTCTCCCCATAACCCCCGACACCCGCACTAACCGTGTGCGTGATGGTCTGAGCTGCGTCCACAATTCTCTGCAATTTCCTACCATATTGGATGGAGTTAATGCATCTCCACTGGTTTAGTTGTATGACTTTGGTATAAATCACATTTCCCAAACAACTCAGAGACTTGTGTTCACTTCAGGCCAGCCTCGTTGGTAAAATGGCATCACACTCCCAATGTCAGAATATTGAAAGTGAAGCTCTTCCAGAATTTATCAAAACTGCTTGGTTTTGATTTTAAAAAATCTCTGCAATCTGACTCTATTTCTCTCCGCATCTGCTAAGTATTTCTGACATTTAATATTTTTATTCGCGATTCCCATCAGCTCAATTTTTCTTCCAATATCATTTCCAAGTTTTCTCCATTCAAGATGAAAGAAAGGTCAGCAACTGAAAACATTAACTCTGTTTCTCTCCCCAGAGAGAGAGAGATGTTGAGTATCTGCAGCATTCTACACAGTTTTTCCACAGATTCCCCGCGTCTGCAGTTTTTGTTTCTGTGCTTCAAAGTCCATTGAATGAAATCTCCTCCGTTCCAGTATGTGTCTGGCACAGATGTCTCCTGTATCTGGCACAAAAGGGCACAGATGTCTCCTGTTGCCTTAACAGATTAACATATGTTGCGCTTCTGACGGCACTGGGCCTCAACTCGCTGGAGTTTAGAAGGATGAGAGCAGGAACCTCATTGAAACTTACCGGTCAGTGAAAGGCCTGGATAGAGTGGATGTGGAGAGGATGGTTCCACGAGTGGTAGAGTCTAGGACCGAAGGACAAAGCCTCAGAATAAAAGGAGATGTGGAGGAATTTCTTTAGTCGGAGGGTCGTGAGTCTGAGGAATTCATTGCCACAGGCGGCTGTGGAGGCCAAGACGTTGGGTATTTTTAGGGAGGAGATTGACAGATTCATGATTAAGGGTAAGTGCAAGGGTGTCAGGGGTTATGGGGAGAAGGCAAGAGAACGGGGTTGAGTGGGAAAGATAGAACATTGTTGAAAGAATCACAGATCAGATGGGCAGAATGTGTGGGAAGAGTGTGCAGGATGGAACTGCATATTCTGGTTTATACCGAGTATAGGCACAAAGTGCTGGAGCAACTCAGTGGGCCGGGCAGCACCTCTGGAGAAAAAGAACAGGTGATGTTTCGGGTTGGAACTCAGCTGGGGCAGGCAGCATCTCGGGAGAACTTAGATAGGAGAAGTTTCAGGTTGGGACCCTTCTTCAGACTCAATATTGTGAAGGTGGGAGAGAAAGATTAACATGGACCCCTTTAAAATATAGCTTAATCTCAGATAAATTTACAGTTTATCTTCCTCTGCTGTTATTTCGTCAAAACATAATCCAGCCACAGACCTTTTAAATCAGCAAGTTAAAAATGAATAAGAATATCACTGCCACATTTTTATTTTTAACTTCTGGCTAAGGGGAAAGTATGCCAGTCATTTCTAAATTAGTGCAAACTAAACATATTTGTTCTTTGCAACTAATGGAATTGAGTCTAATGAGGTTTGTATTCCATATTCATCAGCATTTAAATTAAATGTACGTACAAAATGTACCATGTTTTCCTTAATTTGATTGCACATTACGAGTTTTGAAGAAAAACAAGAGAGGACAAGTTTGATCATTAATGCGACCGCCACAAGATTTTGCAATATTTAATTGTGAAGGGCAACATTGTGTTTGTCCTTCATCTATTCTAGAGGTGATGCGTTTAGGCAATGCTAGGTCTGTCCAGGCAAGTAACTGCAGTGCATTTCATAGATAACAGCTGCTGCAGCCACGGTAGAGGGTATGAGCATTGGAAATGGTATCCAGAACACCATTCAAGCTGGCTGCTGAGTCCACACGGACCATCGATCCCCGCGCACCAACACTATCCTACACACATTAGGGACAATTTACATTTATACCAAGCCAATTAACCTGCAACCTTTGCAGTGTGGGAGGAAACCGAAGATGTCGGAGAAAACCCACGCAGGTCATGCGGAAAACGTACAAACTCCGTACAGACAGCACCCATAGTCGGGATCAAACCCAGGTCTCCGGCACTGTAAGCACTGTAAGGCAGCAACTCTACCACTGCGCCACCGTGCTGCCCATATAGAAACAAAGAACTTGGTTGCATATAGAAACAAAGAACTGCAGGTGCTAATTGATACACAAAAAGGCACAGGTGCTCTAGTAACTCAGCGGGTCAGGCGGCTTCTCTGGTGAACATGGAAAGGTGACATATCGGGTCAAGACCCTTCATCAGTCTGACCTGTTCTATCCATGTACCTATTGAAATATATTTAAATGTTGTTATAGTACCTACCTCAACTACCACCTCTGGCAGCTTGTTCCATATACCCACCACCCTCTGTGTGAAAAAGTTTCCCCTCAAGTTCCTAATGAATCTTTCCCAACCCACCTTAAATCTATGTCTGTTTTTTGGCTCCCCTACCCTGGATTTAAAAAAAGCTCTTTGCATTCCCCTATCTATTCCCCTCATACAATACAATACCTTTTATTTGTCATTTGAACCTCACATGAGGTTCAAATGAAATTTGGTTTCTGCAGCCATACAAAAAAAGAACCAAGACACACACCAACACAATTCAATTCACATAAACATCCATCACAGTGAGTCCTCCTCACTGTGATGGAAGGCAAAACTTAAACATATCTCTCCCCTGCACTCCCCTCTCCCCCCCATGTCAGAGTCAAAGACAGAGTCAAAGCCCCCGGCGGGCGATGTTAAATGTCCCGCAGCCATTAAAGCCACGCCGGGTGATGCAAGGCCACGCACCGGGTCTTGGTGTTGGAGCCCCGGCGGGCTCTTGGTGTTGCAGCCCCGGCGGGCGCTAGCAAAGTCCCACGGCCATTCCAAGCCGCGCGGGGCGGTGATGTAGGCCCCGCTCCAGGTAATCTTCAACCCCGCAACTCGGGCGGGAGAAGTCACCGTTGCGGAAGCCCCTAAAAGCGGTCTCCCACCAGGGACCGGCGGGCTCCCGGTATTACTGTCCACAGACCTGCGGTAGGAGCTTCCGAATCTCCGGGTGTCGGGTCACAGCAGCGCTCCACCACAGCTCCACCCGCTCCGGACTCGGCCAGCTCCGTGACGGTGAGTAAATCCGCAGCTCCGCGACTGGAGCCCCAGGTCATTCCTGTTGGAGGCCGCTCCACGTTGCAGCCCCAACGACAAAGAAAAGGTCGGGTCTCCCGTGCAGGGGAAAGACCTTAAAGTTCCCCCACCCCACCCCACCCCACCCCCACACACATACCCCGACAAAAAAAACAATAAAAACATATTATGATTTTATACACCTCCGTACGATCACCCTCAGCCTCCTGCGCTCCAAGCAATATAATCCTAGCCTGCTCAACCTCTCCTTTTAGTTCTCGCCACCTTCTTGCAAATCTTCTCTGCACTCTTTCCAAATTAATGACATCCATCCTATAGCAGGATGACCAAAACTGAACACAATACTCCAAATGCAGCCTCACCACCGTATTGTACAAATTTAACTTCACATCACAACTTCTATACTCAATACCCTGACTGCTGAAGGCCAATGTACCCAGCAAAGTACTTGCTAGGCTTAGTCCTGAAGCCCCCCCCCCCCAACCACCCCCCACCTCTCCTTTCTAGTTTTCTCCCCATACTACAATCAGAGCTTTCTCCCCCATATTACACTCAGTCTGATGAAGGGTCACAGCCCAAAACCCTTCCTGTCCATTCCATCCAGAGATGCTGCCGGGCCCATTGAGTTCCTCCAACACTTAATATTTTTGCTCAAGATTACAGCATCCGCAGTTCCTTATGTCTCCTCCAGTAGTTTGTTTTATTCATCAGATTCCATTCGTGCCTTTGCTATTTATATCTGCTTTTGTTAATCCAGGTGTGGAGGAGTCACATACAAAATGGGACCACGATGTTCTGATTGTGTGGATTTTATGTCTAATCTGAGTGGACTACAATGCATACAATTCAGAAGCAGCTTTCTCGTTCTCAGATATTAAATATGATTTGAATTGAACCCAGTGAAAGACGTGGCATAGTTACTGCTGTCATTATGAAGGTGATAAATGCAGATACCCAGAAGAGACATGTTGAAAGTCAGTTATGGAGATTATTTTCAGAACAAAAACAGATGGTACCTTTACCTTACTGACTAATCAAGGTGAATAAACCTTGCAGCTTGAACAAAAAAAAAGGTTGCAGCTTATTCAGGTAAAGTAGTCTGGTTTCATTTAGAGATACAGCGTGCAAACAGGCCCTTCAGCCTCACTGAGTCCATGCCGACCATTGATCACCCTTTAACACTAGTTCTACATTATCCCAATTTCTCGTCCACATCTTACACACCAGGTAAAATTGAGAGAGTATAACAATTAACCTACAAGCCCACACATCTTCCGGATGTGGAAGGAAACCGGAGGAAACACACACGGTCACCAGGAGAACGTGCAAACTCCAAACAGACAGCACCCAAGGTCAGGATCGAACTTGGCTCTCTGGCATCGTGAGGCAGTAGTAGCTCCACCAGCTACACTACTGTGCTGCCCCAAAACACTTGGTTTCACTGGGGTTTGAACCCAGGACCTTCTGCATATAAAGCGGACGTGGTAACCACTACACTCTGGAAATTATTTTGAGAACATAGATAGATAGACCTTTACCTGGCCGACTAATCAAGGTGAATAAACCTTGCAGTTAGAACAAAAAAAAAGGTACTTTTGAACCCATTTCAGAGTTCATTTCCGGAAGGTCAAAGAAGTTTAGATTTTGCATTAGGTAGGTACGATTAGCACCAATAGTTAGTTTCTTAAAAATCCTCTTACTTGTAACTATAGCCATTATTCAATTTAACATTGTGTATTGATTATCTAATAAGGCTTTTCCTGGTTTTGAACAACACAAGAGATTCTGAAGTTCACTTCTTTTGTCCTGACGAGTTTAGTTGAATTGGCTGCACTGTGTCTTGCGTATTGCCATTAATTAGTTGCATTGTGTTAAACTCTAAGAGGCAATAAAATAACTGTGATTAGCTTTAAATGCAGTGTTATAAACTACTAATTCTATGCCACCTGATTTGTTTTATAGAAGGACGGCAATAAAGCTATACAATCCTTCTTCATTTCCAGCATGTCTGTTGTGTATCAGAGCACAAATAGAAAGCAAAGTTTATGAACAATAGAGATGCCGATGCTTAATGTCACATTTGAAAGCCAATTAACTCGGCTGAAAGCGCGGCATAGAGGTTTCTTTGTCTGTTTGCCTTGCAGCACCTTGCTGCTAATACATCCATTAACTTTAATTATAAATGAGAAAACCATCTTACACTCGCAACTGCAAATAAAAAGCAATAAGTTCTCAGAACTCACTTTCCCAGTGTCCTGAGTATAGAAAGCGATAACTATTATACCAGCATCGTTCACATTTTCTAAGATCGGTTTGCAACTTTGCAGTTGAAACCGCTGTAGAATGCATAGAAGATAGACACAGAATGCTGGAGGAACTCAGCGGGACAGGCAGCATGTCTGGAGAGAAGGAATGGGTGACGTTTTGGGTTGAGACCCTTCAGACTAGTATAGTGTTTGTTTTAAATAATCGCAAACACACAATGTCAAAAATACTCCACCAGTCAGAAGTTTTAGTATGTATCATTATAAGCATATCTGTGAATAACATTTGTTACTGCAGTGAGATATAGTTTCACTAGTGATTGCACAGGGTAATTCAATTTGTTGTTGAATTCCTCCTTTGCCTGGTTGTTAACAATCCCCTTAAGGCACTGAGGTTCCCGGAGGTTTTTGTCAGTCTCACTACCTGCTTCCACTACCTGCAACCTCCGGTAACCACCTGCAACCTCCGGGAACCGCACGGAAACCTTGGGTGGGGCGCAAAGTCTCCAGAGGTTTCCGTTCAGGTTTCCTAAGTGGGACAGGGGCATTAGCGTGCCATTTTGAGCAAATGCATTGCAAGAATTTCCCCCGTTACTATTTAGTTGAGGCTGGTTGGCATGGATGGAGTTGGTTGGCATGGATGGAGTTGGTTGGCATGGCATGGATGGAGATGGGTGATAAGCTAAAGGTAGAGGTAGCGAGTGCTCATGAAATTGAGGATATGAAAATGGAAGCTTCGGTGAAATTGAGGCTGAAAACGATAGATAATTGACTCAACCCCAGACAGTGACCACAAAAGTGACCATTGAGTATAGAAGTTGAGAGGTCATGTTGCAGCTGTTTAAGACGTTGGTGAGGCCACATTTAGAGTATTGTGTTCAGTTCTGGGCACCATGTTATAGGATAGATGCTGTCAAGCTGGAGAAGATTTACGAGGATGTTGCCAGGTCTAGAGGGTGTGAGCTACAGAGAGAGGTTGAGTAGGCTGGGTCTCTATTCCTTGGAGCGCAGGAGGATGAGGGGTGATCTTATAGATCTGTATAAGACCGTGAGAGGAATAGATTGGGTAGATGCACAGTCTCTTGTCCAGAGTAGGTGAATCGAGGACAAGAGGACATAGGTTTAAAGTGAAGGGGAAAAGATTTAATAGGAATCTGAGGGGTAACTTTTTCACACAAAGGGTGGTGGGTGTATGGAACAGGCTGCCGGAGGAGGTAGTTGAGGCAGGGACTATCCCAATGTTTAAGAAACAGTTAGTTGGGTCCATAGATGGGACATGTTTGGAGGGATATGGACCAAACGCAGGCAGGTGGGACTAGTGTAGCTGGGACATGTGGGACGGTTTGGGCAAGTTGGGCCAAAGGGCCTGTTTCCACACTGTATCACTCCATGACTCTGTGGCTGTAAGGAGCAAAATGAAGATGTTGCCAGACCATGGTGACTCTTTGCATGCTGTTCCCACAGAAAGTGTGACTACCATCTGATGCAATCACTCTACTCTGTTTTCTCCCTTTCCAAACTTATAGCTGGAATGCTGAGAACTATCTTCTGCACTCTCAGTTCAGTCAGATCAGATCAGTTTAGTTTATTGTCACGTGTGCCGAGGTACAGTGGAAAGGCTTTTGTGGCGTACTAACCAGCCAGCAGAAAGACAATACATGATTAAAATCGAGCCATTACAATGTATAGATACATGATAAGGGAATAACGTTTAGTGCAAGGTAAAGCTAGCAAAGTGCGATCAGGGATAGTCCGAGTGTCGCCAATGAGGTAGATAGTAGTTCAGCACTGCTCCTTGGTTGTGGTACGATGATTCAGTTGCCTGATAATACTCTGTATCGTCACCTTTGGTCTATCTATTGTTCTGGAGTTTGAACTGATTGTATCTACCTATGGTCGATAAACATGCTGGACAAATTCAGCGCGTGAGGCAGCATCTATGGAGCGAAGGAATAGGTGACGTTTCGGGTCGAGACCCTTCTTCAGACTATCAATCTGTGGTATATCTGATCCTTCATTTTTTTTGGTTTTTAGTTTAGTGATACAGCGTAGGAACAGGCCTTTCGGCCTACTGAGTCTACGCTGGCCAACGATCACCCCGTACGCTAGTTCTATCCTACACACTCGGGACAATTAACAGAAGCCAATTAACCTACAAACCTGCACGTCTTTGGAATGTGGGAGGAAACTGGTGCACCCGGTCAAAACCCACGCGACCACAGGGAGAACGTACAAACTCCGTACAGACAGCACCCGTAGTAAGGATCGAGCCCGGGTCTCTGGCGCTGTAATGCAGTAGCTCTACCGCTGCGCCACTGTGCTGCCCGGGTGATCTGTTCCGACAACATGCAAAACAAAGCTTTTCGCTGTACCTCGATACATGTGACAATAATAAACCTAATCCTGAACCTGCTAATGGCCAAAGAAAGGAACTTGCATCATTTTGAGGGACAAACTAAACACTATAATTTATGCATAGAATATTTAAATCACTGCTCAGTTCTTTTTTTTTAAATCTTGACAAATTCAATTACAACTGTCCTGCATCTTTCCTGGTTTTGTTATTGATAGGCACAGAGGTGTTATTGAATTTGAATTATTCATCTGCTGTATTGATTCTAAGTAAGGTTACCCCTGACCAAAAGCAACCACAACGATTATCAAAATAGATTGGTAATAAATGTAACTGAACAATCTCAGAAATGCAGTTTAATATTCTTGATTTGTTTCATATTTATTGTAGGGAGAAACATTTAATAATCAATGTGTATTTTCATTATAAACTTTGTATTCTTGCAATGTGGTTGACTTCAAATTACTTTTTGTTTACTCAACCCAACAGAATGATATCAATTTAATGAAAATGAAATATTCATTCTGAAAATCAAATTGCATTTTCAAAGCATTTATTCTTCCAAGATATGAAATTTGTTGTGTACTTCTGTAATATTCTACTGTTCTCTGTCTATATAACAATTTCTTGAAGATGTAATGCTTCATTTGTACGATATTACCTGAGTTTAACAAACAAGAACAAATCTTTCTAAATATATCTTCGAGTCATAGAGTCATAGAGAACTGAAGATAGCCATAAAATGCTGTAATAAATCAGTGGGTCAGGCAGCATCTCTGGAGAAAAAGAATAGGTGACTTTTCGATTCGGTACCCGAATCTAGTACTCAGCATTTTAGCATAACAGTTCCAGAGAAAAAGTCCGTACTGTTGTATGTTAGAGAATCAGGACTGTACTGATGGAAGGACCGTTCAGAAGTTTGATAGCAGAGAAGAGGATTGGATAGAGGCACAGAGTCTCGTGCCCAGGATAGGAGAGTTGAGAACCAGAGGACTTAGGTTTAAGGTGAGGGTGTGGAAAGATTTAATAGGAACCTGAGGAGTAACTTTTACACACAAAGCCCGGTGGGTGTATGGAACAGGCTGCCAGAAGAGGTATTTGAGGCAGGGACTATCGCATCATTTAAGGAATTAACAGACGTTTAACATTTAGAGACGTACATGGATAGGATAGGTTGAGAGGGATATGGGCTAAACGCAGGCAGATTTTGGAAATGAGAGGGAGTAAATATCAGTTTAAAAGGTTTTGCTCCATTAAAGGTTGAGTAGATTAAGTTTACTTGGGCCAGAAGATCTTGTAAATGAAAAAAAACTGCAGATGCTGCAAATATGAAATGGAAACAGAAAATAGCGGTGATACTCAGAAAGACATGCCACGTCAACAGGAAGGGAATCAGACTTAATGTTTCAGAAACTTCTGTGTGTCTTCTTCTTCTTGCGTATGGCGTGCACAGCCTAAAGTTGTCAGACAACTCGTTCTGTTTGATCTTCTGGTTGTGCACGCCAGGTTGATTGCATTTGTCGAAGCAGGGTGGACCACGTGAAGGGTGCAATCTCCCACCCCATTTCTGTGTGTGATTCTTAGCCTAAACTAAGCCAGGTGATACAAGTTGATATAAAGGGTGGCACAGTGGCGCAGCGGCGCAGCGGTAGAGTTGCTGCCATACAATGCCTGAGACAGTGCTGACTGCATGGAGTTTGTATGTTCTCCCTGTGACCACGTGGATTTTCTCCAGGTGCTCCTGTTTCCTCCCACACTTCCAAAGGCATTCAGGTTTATAGGTTAATTGGCTTTGGTAAAAAAATTGTAAATTGCCCCTAGTGTGTACGATTGTGCTAGTGTTTGGGGTGATCGCTGGTCGACACAGACTCAATGGGTCGAAGGGCATGTTTCCGTGCTGCATCTCTCAAGTCTAAAGCTGGAATGCAAGTTGAACAACTTGATTACTTGATACGAGCCAGGGCCGCAGAGAGAAAACTGAGCAATTGTTCTTGGTGCTGGTTGTAAATATACAACATGTTGGCAAGGCGACTAAATTATTGAACTGTTATCCAAAAGGTGAAGCCATTGATATGCAGACAAGAGTTTGACTCACACACCACAGATGGTGAATTCAAATTCGTTAATTACATACATTTGGAGCAAAAAATCCAGTATCGGTAAGAGATGGTTGTTCTAAACCATATCATTTTCACTGACGATAGACACAAAATGCTGGAGTAACTCGGTGGGGCAGGCAGCATCTCTGGGTAGAAGGAATGGGTGAAGTTTTGGGTCGAGATCCTTCTTCACTCAAATACTTCATGTAAGGACATTTTCTGACCACGCAGTCTATATATTAAATCTCCTAGATTCAAGAACAGCTTCTTCCCCTCCCTGTTATCAGAATTTTCAATTCTGATAACTCATAAATTAGGGATCTCCCAATCCACCTTATTGCAGCCCTTGCACTTTTTTAATCTGCACTTTTGTAGCACTATATTTTGCACACTGTTTCCTTTTGCTTTTTACCTTATATGTTATACTGATTGTAATTATGTCTGGGTGATTTGCCTGTGCCGTGTGTTAAAACCTCAGAAACACGCACTATCGTATATGGTACCACGTTCCAGGAATCTACCACCCTCTGTGTAAAAAAACTTGCCCCCACATATCTTTTAAACCTGTGATTCTGTTTATAGAATGATATCGACTGCTGTGCTATCTAGGATTATCAATTGACGAATCCAGAAGACTCAAGAGTCAAGAGTGTTTTATTGTCATATGACTTGAAACTGAAGAAAGACTGGATAGACTCGGCTTGTACTCGCTAGAATTTAGAGGATTGAGGGGGGGTCTTATAGAAACTTACAAAATTCTTAAGGGGTTGGACAGGCTAGTTGCAGGAAGATTATTCCCGATGTCGGGGAAGTCCAGAACAAGGGGTCACAGTTTAAGGATAAGAGGGAAGTCTTTTAAGACTGAGATGAGAAAATCATTTTTTACACAGAGTGGTGAATCTGTGGAACTCTCTGCCACAGAAGGTAGTTGAGGCCAGTTCATTGGCTATATTTAAGAGGGAGCTAGATGTGGCCCTTGTGGCTAAAGGGTTCAGGGGGTATGGAGAGAAGGCAGCTACAGGATACTGAGTTGGATGATCAGCCATGATCATATTGAATGGCGGTGCAGGCTCGAAGGGCCGAATGGCCTACTCCTGCACCTATTTTCTATGTTTCTATGTTTCTATGAACAATGACATTTTTATTTGCTGCAGCACAGATATGTAAACAAACCTTGCCCCAGACTTCAAAAAGTTGTGAACACTGCCCAGTCTATCACCGACTCTGACCTCCCCACCATCGAAGGGATTTACCGGAGACTCTGCCTCAAAAAGGCAGCCAGCATCATCAGAGACCCACACCACCCTGGTCACGCACTCGTTTCACCCCTGCCAGCGGGAAGAAGGTAGAGGAGCCTTAAAACTGCAACGTCCAGCTGAGAGATAGTTACAAAATGCTGGTGTAACTCAGTGGGAAATGCAGCATCTCTGGAGAGAAGTAACGGGTGATGCCTTGGGTCGAGGCCCCTGCCCAGCTTGGCTTCTCCGTCAAAGTTGCAAATATTTGCGTTGTTTTTGCAATTCGCTCCACCATTCTGCAACACAAATTCCTGACCTTGAGCTAAGAGATCTAGCCGATTCCTGAACATATAAAGTCCATTTTAGAGCCGTATATTTTGTCAGTATTGCCTGTCATTAAAGAAAATGTTCATGCAATTTTTATGCTGAACAATTCCGAAGAATGATTGTGTTCAAGTCCGCTTGCTCGGTGACATTGATCCATTGCCTCGACAAAGCCTGTTCCTGCCATTTGTCATTTTAAAAGCAATGCAACTTATGTTTGCAGCATGCATGACCTTACACAATCACAACTCACTTTAACCTTGGCAATATGATAAAAAAAGCCTCAAAATAACTTCCAAGTATTCACCTTCAGTTCAGCTCATTGAACTCAGCTCCGTTACAAATGTATATCTTGTAAGTGCAATTGTGCTGCTAAAAAAATAACTCCAGATACACAATGATGTAACTCAATACACTTAATTGTTTAAGACCTCCTGGTGTTTATGAGGATGTTGCCAGGACTCGAGGGTCTGAGCTATAGGGAGAGATTGAGTAGGCTGGGACTCTATTCCTAGGAGGTTAACGGTCGGTGTGGGCAAGTTGGGCTAAAGGGCCTGTTTCCATGCTGTATGACCCTATAACCCTATGGCCATGACACAGCTCATAGGGTCACAAGGTCATAAGTGATAGCAGTAGAATTAGGTCATTCCACTCCGCCATTCATTCATGTCTGATCTATCTCTTCCTCATAACCCCATTCTCCTACCTTCTCCCCATAACCTCTGACACCTGCACTAATCAAGAATCTATCTATCTCTGCCTTAAAAATATCCACTGCCTTGGCCTCCACAGCCTTCTGTGGCAAAGAATTCCACAGATTCACCACCCTCTGACTAAGTAAATTTCTCCTCATCTTCTTAAATCTTATGTGCTGGCTCTGGACCCTCTCCAGAGCCAGCACATCTTTCCTCAGATATGGGGCCCAAATTTACGATTCGATAGAATGTTATTCACCCCCGGAGGGAAATTTGATTACCAACATCCATTACACACAAGGTACACGAAAACTTGAAATTAAAATCAAAATTAAATTAAACGTGAAACAAAAAGAAATAGACAAGCGACTGTTGGCTGGCTGCCGTGTGAACGAACAAACAAATGCAGGCTTATGATCGGTGGGTGGCGCGACTCACGTCGCAGCGGCCTCTGCAGTCCGTCTGTCTTTTTATTATTTTTTGTCTCGTTTGAATGTAATTTTTATTATTTTTTTTTTGTGTATGTGTGTGGGTATGTGTGTGGGGGGCGGGGGGCGGGGGGTGGGGAAACTTTAAAAATCTATCCCCTGCATGGAGAACCCGACCTTTTCACTGTCGGGTCTCCGTTGTCGTTGGGGCTGAGCAACGTGGAGCGGCCTCCAGCAGGAACGACCTGGGGCTCGAGTCGCGGAGCCTGCGGACCTACTCACCATCGCGGAGCTGGCCGAGTCCGGAGCGGGTGGAGTGATGGTGGCGCGCTGCTGCGACCCGACCCCTGGAGATTCGGAGGCTTACCGCAGGTCTGGCAGACAGGAACACCGGGAGCCCGCGGGTCCTTGCTGGGAGGCCGCTTTTCGGGGCTTCCGCAACGGCGACTTCACCCGCCCGAGTTGTGGGGTTGAAGATTACCTGGAGCGGGGCCTTACATCATCGCCCCGCGCGGCTTGGAATGGCTGCGGGACTTTGCTAGCACCCGCCGGGGGCTCCAACAACAAGACCCGGAGCGCGGCCTTGCATCACCCGGCGCGGCGTAAATGGCCGCGGGACAATTACCATCGCCCGCCGGGGGCTTTGACTCTGACATCGGGAGGGGAATGGGGAGTGCAGGGGAGAGATAAGTCTTTGCCTTCCATCACAGCGAGGAGGAGATGCGCTGTGATGGATGTTTGTGTAAATTGTGTTGTGTCTTGGTTCTTTCTTGTGTGTATGACTGCAGAAACAACATTTCGTTTGAACCTCAATGCGGTTCAAATGACAAATAAATTGTATTGTATTGTATTGTATTGGATCCCCTGGGCTATGGATTCTAAAACTAGTGTCCCGTCCCCCCCCCCCCTCGCCCACACCGGGTTCTCCTTTGTTCTACCACACCCCCTCAATGCGGCACCTCCACGCCGGGTTCTCCAATGGCCCTCCAAAAATTTGATCACAGTGCTCCACCTGCGGCCTGACCAGCGCCTTATAGAGCCTCACCGTTACATCTCTGTTTTTGACCCAATCTATTGTGTGCCTTGCTAGGAACCTTGCACCCCATGGGATATTGCTGTTCATGGCCTAAGTCACCCCAACTTAGTCACCTAAGTCACCATGGCCATTGGCGTCTCATGTAACATCAAGTTAACATGGTTGCTGAAGCATGGAATTGCTTCCAGAAGGAACATCCAACCCCTGTGCAGTTCCTGTCTTCAAAGCAAGTAGCTAAACCCTACAGGCAGTGGGTGTACACCGACCCTGGCCAGAAAAACACTTGCTGATTAAAATCAATGTCAACATTGCTGTAGTGAAGAGAGCCTTCAGCAAACCTTCGCAAAGGCAGAGAACATGGAGGCATCAGTCAACAAACAAACTGAAAGCCTATAATAGGGTTGTCAGCCCTGACATATGCTCCTAAAGCCCAGACTGTGTGCAGACACTAGGCTTTAAAGCCAAGCTACATCTGCACGGCTGTCTGTGTGGCAAATGATGGAAATACGATGTCTCTCAGACAGCGAGGCTGAGATCACAGATGAGATGAAAAGCCCATGCCACAAAGGATGTCAGATGAGGAACTGCCAAGGGAAGGCTTGGACGACAGGTTGAAGAAGGGAAATATCACTCAGGGGGGCTGGGAGAAAGATTTTAAGAACTCCCTTGGCCAACTTGAAACAAAGGGCGGCAGGGTGGTGCAGCGGTAGAGTTGCTGCCTTACAGCGCCAGCGACCCGGGTTCGATCCTGACTACGGGTGCTGGCTGTTGGGGAATTTGTACGTTCTCCCCATGACCACGTGTGTTTTCGCCAGGTGCACCGGTTTTCTCCCACATTCCAAAGACGTACAGGTCTGTAGGTTAATTTGGCTTTGATAACATTCGTAAAATTATGCCTAGTGTGTAGGATAGTGGGCTGAAGGGCCAGTTTCCACGCTGTATCTCTAAACGAAACTAAATTAATATTCCAGGAGGCCAGAAGAAAGATTGAAAGAACTACTGGACAAACCTGCGGCAATATTCCAATGATTTCCTACCGCAGTGGCCTAATTCAGTTAGAGACACAATGCAAAAATAGGCCCTTCGGCCCACCGAGTCCACGCTGACCATCGATCATCCCGTTCAAACTAGTTCTACATTATCTCACTTTCTCACCCACGCCATACTCATTGAGGGCAATTTACAAAGGCCAATCAAGTAAACCCACACACATTTGGGATGTGGGAAAAATCCGGAGCACCCGGAGGAAACGATCACAGGCAGAATGCGCAAACTCCACGCAGACAGCACCCGAGGGCAGGAATGAACATGGGTTTGTTGTTTGTTGTTCATTGCTGTGGTGTTTTTTGTTGTGTTTTTTTAGTATGCGTGTGTGTATGTATATATATATATGTATGTATGTGGATATATTTTCCATTTTCCCCTCTTCCCAATTTCCCTCACATCCACAGCAGTCTGTGTGTTTAAGAATAAGGGGTCGGCCATTTAGGACTGAGATGAGGAAAATCTTTTCCACCCAGAGAGTTGTAAATCTGTGGAATTCTCTGCAACAGAAGGCAATGGAGGCCAATTCACTGGATGTTTTCAAGAGAGAGTTAGATATAGCTCTTAGGGCTAACAGAATCAAGGGATATGGGAAGAAAGCAGGAAAGGGGTACTGATTTTGGATGATGATCACATTGAATAGTGGTGCTGGCTCAAAGGGCTGAATGGACTACTCCTGCACCTATTTATTATGTTTCTATGTTTCTATGAGTGGTTGTCATAGAGTGTTCACTTGCTGACCTGCTTCCTGATGTTGTCCATACAAATGGAAAAGCAGCCGTGTGTTCAGGTAGCTACTGTTGTCTGTAAACATAAAAGCCAGAGTCTGAACCATGTATTGGGAATAACATCACTATGGTGCAATTTATGTAAGTGAAGCTCTTCAGATTTTGCAGTTATATTGGTGGCATCCAGTTTGAAATTCAGGCAAAGATCATCGCCCATTTTGTGCATCAAACCAGTTAAAATAGTAAGATTAAACGAGAACTTACCAGTTTGAAGTTTGATCTGTATTTTATGAGGAGTTACGATGAGGGATTACGTGAAGAACCCGATCAGTGCACAGGCGCGGCATACTTCCAAGCAGCGGTGTGGAATCACAGATAGACGCAGTTATTTTGAAGTAAACATAGTAAAGATAAGGAGACATCAATTTATTAGTTTGATCCATATAATGAGGGTGGGAGCGGAGGGCACGTAATCCCTCATCGTAACTCCTCATAAAATACAGATCAAACTTCAAACTGGTAAGTTCTCGTTTAATCTTACTATTTTACTTCGGAGTCACGTGAGTGACTACGTGAAGATTTCAAAGCTCTGTGATTTCAAACCGTGTAACAGTTTCATTTCACTCACTGCCGAAGTTCTTGAGGGAGGAAGTGTTATCGTAATGAACCAATGAGTCTATTTGTAGAAAAACACAATGGTATTTTTTAAACAATAACAATTAAGAATTAAGAATTAAGACCGCTCCCTCCGCAACTCCCTCGTCAATTCTTCCCTTCCCTCCCGCACCACCCCCTCCCCAGGCACTTTCCGTTGCAACCGCAAGAAATGCAACACCTGTCCCTTCACCTCCCCCCTCGACTCCATCCAAGGTCCCAAGCAGTCGTTCCAGGTGCGACAAAGGTTCACCTGTATCTCCTCCAACCTCATCTACTGCATCCGCTGCTCTAGATGTCAGCTGATTTACATCGGTGAGACCAAGCGTAGGTTGGGCGATCGTTTCGCCGAACACCTCCGCTCAGTCCGCAATAACCTACCTGACCTCCCGGTGGCTCAGCACTTCAACTCCCCCTCCCATTCTCAATCCGACCTCTCTGTCCTGGGTCTCCTCCATTGCCAGAGTGAGCAACAGCGGAAATTGGAGGAACAGCACCTCATATTCCGTCTGGGGACCTTGCGTCCTTATGGCATTAACATAGAATTCTCCCAATTTGGCTAGCCCTTGCTGTCTCCTCCCTTTCCTTAACCCTCTAGCTGTCTCCTCCCACCCTCCCATCCGCCCGCCCTCGGGCTCCTCCTCCTCCTCCCCTTTTCCTTCTTTCTTTCCCCCACCCCCCATCAGTCTGAAGAAGGGTTTCGGCCCGAAACGTCGCCTATTTCCTTCGCTCCATAGATGCTGCTGCACCCGCTGAGTTTTCCCAGCAATTTTGTGTACCAGTCCATGATAGTGGATGGCTTCAACTTAGATTTATCTGGATGTAGGACGAACCCCAGAGTTTCGAGGAGCTGTTTTGTAGCTGATACTGCTGCTACAGCCAATTCCATCGTTTTCCCTACTATGAGAATATCCTCCAGATATGCCATGACAATATGTTTTTGTTTTCTTAGTATTGCCATGGCTGGGTTCAATATTTTGGTGAATAATCTTGGGCTGAAGTTCGCCCATAGGGCAATGCTTTGTACCATCCAGATAAATTTTAGGTATCTGCGATGATCCTTGTATATGGGTACTAGATAGTAAGCATCTTTAAGATAAATGCTTGCCATGAAGTGTCCTTTGGAATTCAGTTGTTTGGCAGTAACATATGTCTCCATTTTGAAATGTATATACTTAACAAATTTGTTTAGTGATGTTAAGTCAATGATGATGCGACAGACACCATCTTTTTTGGTTTTAGTGAATATATTCGATACAAATTCCAAAGGTTCATGTTTGGTCTTTTCGATGACCCCCTTTGTGATAAGTCTCACCAGTTCAGCTTGTACCTCACGTTTCTCTTTGACGGAGGGAGAAATACCCTTTGGGGCCATTGTTGAACCGGCGGCGTTTTTTCTGACATGAATTGTATTTTATATCCTGTAATGTTGTTGAGTATATACTTGTCACTCGTGACCATACCCCATGCTTCTTTAAACAAGTGTAATCTCCCCCCTGTTAATAAAGCACCCTTATTCTCTATATGCTGGTAGGGACCAGACCCACCTACCTCCATGGTTATTGGCGATTCTGTTTCTTCATTTTCCTGAAGGTTTTGTTCTGACGTGCTGGCGATGTTGGGGGGAGGCGCATTTTCCAGAGGGTCCGCTGCGGGCCCTGATCTGAAAGATCTTTGGGGATAATGTGCGGACCCCAAGCGTTCACCAGTCCCATATTGCGGACGTCGACTGGTGGATGCCGTGGGGTGCTGCCGCTTGGGTATCGGAGGTCTTGGTTTGCTCGTCCCGGGGCCTGCCCTCATTAGGCCGAAGGTTTTTGATGCTTCCTGCATCTCCTTCAGTTTTTTATTGAAATCTTTCCCAAATAGCAGCGCGTCCGTCTCCGCAGCTGGGGCTTTACACAAGCCAGCAAATTTGGGATTGAGGGCAGGTCTTATGTTTCCCTCCGGAGATTGTTGATCTCAAATTGTGTGGTACACATTAATGCCAGCACATCCTGCTGGCAGGTATCCATCTCCGTGGTCTCCACGGAACGAGCAAAGGCTGTGATGGTTGACGTCAGGAGCCTTAGGATCCGCTGTAGCTTGAGTTCTTGGGTCTGGATGTGTGACCCACATGCCCCCAGATTTGGCTGTTGACACTTTTTACTTTGAGGGCCTCACCGTTTTCTGGTGCTGTGTTGTTTCAGCACCTCAGCGAGCACCTTTTCCAGTAATGGTTGATGCTGGCCGCCATTCTTGGTTCCAGCGGTGCTCCGGCCCGTGGGGTTGCTACAAGCGGTCCATCACACCCAACAGCTCTTCATGTTCCTGCACCCCTGGCATACGCCCGAATTCGTCCGCCTGCCCCTGTTCCAGACCAGCCCAGCCCTGGTCACCAATGCTAGCCTCCAGTAATGAGGGAGCAGAGGGCAGTGCATGAAGCACTGTGGAGGGGGTGCCTGACCTCCCTCCGCGAGAGCGCTCTTTCTGCGCATCTCGCTGGAGCTGCTCCAATTGCTGTTGGATGCAGCTCAGGCGGCTGTCTCTCCTCCATTTAGGTGGAGACATGTCCCCGTCCGACGAATCGGACGCCACCGGCCGGATGCCTGTTCGGATGGCTAGACATCCAGCCCGCAGTTCAGGCACTAGCGGGACTGGGCTCGGCGCGGTGATGGGGATAGCGGGACGACCGGTAATTGTTCCTACCGCCTGTTGCTGCCCCCCCTGCAATGGAACGCTCCTCCGCTGGAGTCGAGCGGGGGACAGGTTCATCTGGAGCTTTTGTGCCTTGTGAGAGCGCCCCTCAAGCAGCGCGTCTCGCAGGCACCTGCTCCGTGAGGCGCTCCAGCGGCTCAGGCGGCTCTCTCTCCTCCCGTGCGGGTGGAGAGACGTCCCGTCCGACATCGGGAACACCTGCCGGATGCCTCTCGAGTGGCTATGCGTCCAGCCCGCTGCTTCAGGTACTAGCGGGCTGGCCTCGGCACGGTGTCGGGGAATTACGGAACACCGGGTAACGCTCCTACCGCCTGTTGCTGCCCCCCTCCCCAACGGGAAAACGGGGGACAGTTTTGTTCCAGAGCCTTTTTCTCTGCCTGTAAAAAACACAAGCAGA
Organism: Amblyraja radiata; assembly: GCF_010909765.2. Lineage (NCBI taxonomy): Eukaryota > Metazoa > Chordata > Chondrichthyes > Rajiformes > Rajidae > Amblyraja > Amblyraja radiata. The sequence goes on along the minus strand of NC_045967.1, from coordinate 47,843,590 downwards.
AAAAGGCTCACCTGTAAAAGAAAACCCGACCTCAGGGTACTCACCTGACGGTCCGGTTCATCCTGTAACAGGAGTGCCTAACTCCCGTGGCAGCCGCTGTTGCACTGCTGGCATAATGCCGCGCCTGCGCACTGAGCTGGTTCTTCACGTAGTCACTCACGTGACTCCGAAGTAAAATCCAATCTCTAAATTAGAGTTTGTATTACTGAATAAGGCAGTGCAAGAAAAAATAACGTTAACGAGACCTGATTGTTTTGCATCAGATCCAATGTGCAAAAATCTGACCTACAGTAGAACATCTCATAATTACCAGTGAACTTCTAGAACCCGCCAGAATCTTGTACTCGCTAGAATTTAGAAGATTGAGGGGGGATCTTATAGAAACTTACAAAATTCTTAAGGGGTTGGACAGGCTAGATGCAGGAAGATTGTTCCCGATGTTGGGGACGTCCAGAACAAGGGGTCACAGTTTAAGGATAAAAGGGAAATCTTTTAGGACTGAGATGAGAAAAACATTTTTCACACAGAGAGTGGTGAATCTCTGGAATTCTCTGCCACAGAATGTAGTTGAGGCCAGTTCATTGGCTATATTTAAGAGGGAGTTAGATGAATCCTTGTGGCTAAAGGGATCAGGGGGTATGGGGAGAAGGCAGGTACAGGATACTGAGTTGGATGATCAGCCATGATCATATTGAATGGCAGTGCAGGCTCGAAGGGCTGAATGGCCTACTCCTGCACCTATTTTCTATGTTTCTATGTAACCCTAAGAAAGTTAAAGAAGGGTCTCGAGCCAAAACGTCACCTATTCCTATGCTCCAAAGATACTGCCTCTCCCACTGAATTTCTCCAGCATTTTTATCAACAGATCATTTTTAGCTACTTTTTGTACCAGCAAATAGGGTGTTTCACAATATACATATCTTTGCAATGGTAGATATAACTGAAGAAGGGTCCCGACCCCAAACCTCACCAATCCACGTTAAGTCTGAAGAAAGGTCCAAACCTAAAATGTCACCTATTCATGTTCTTCAGAGATGCCGCCTGACCTATTGCGTTACTCCAGCAGCCTCTGTTTTTTTTGTTTGTAAGCCAGTATCTTATGGATTTAATGGGGACCTGAGGGGTAACTTTTCCACACAAAGGGTGGTGGGTGTTTGGGATGAGCTGCCGAGGAGGTAGTTGAGGCAGGTACAATCGCAATGTTTAAGAAACACTTAGACAATCGCAATGTTTAAGAAACACTTAGACAGGTACATGGATAGAACCGGTTTAGCGAGATATGGGCCAAACACAGGCAGGTGAGACTAGTGAAGATAAGACATGACGGTCGGTGTGGGCAAGTTGGGCCGAAGGACCCGTTTCCACGTTATGACGCCATGACTCAAGTCATAGTATTCGAGAGAGTATTCAAGAGAGATGTATTCAAGAGAGAGTTAGATATAGCTCTTCGGGCTAACTGAACCAATGGATATGGGGAGAAAGCAGGAACGGGGTACTGATTTTGGATGATCCGCCATGATCATATTGAATGTTGGTGCTGGCTCGAAGGGCCAAATGGTCTATTACTGCACCAATTTTCTATGTTTCTATGACTCTATCTGCAGTCTTTGAGTCTCTAGATATAACTGGAAGCTGGAAGTTGTTTTCATATTTTCTTATAACATGCAAGCCATTCTGTCCATTAAGAATCACCAGTTGCCAGAGCATTGCCATGTCTCGTTCCTCATTTACTTTCTTGTAACCTAGTTTCTCTCATTTGCCTTTCAACTCTAAGGAGACTAAAGAAGGTCCATCTGTCTCCTCAGATTCTGGTGAACTTCTACCGCTGCACCATCGAGAGCATCCTTGCCAACTGTATCACCGTATGGTATGGCAACTGCTCTGTCTCCGACCGGAAAGCACTGCAGAGGGTGGTGTAAACTGCCCAACGCATCACCGGTTCCTCACTCCCCTCCATTGAGTCTGTCCAGAGCAAGCGATGTCTGCGAAGGGCGCTCAGCATCGTCAAGGACTGCTCTCACCCCAACCATAGACTGTTTACCCTCCTCCCATCCAGGAAGCGCTCCAGGTCTCTCCGTTGCCGGACCAGCAGGTTCAGGAACAGCTTCTTCCCTGCGGCTGTTACACTACTTAACTCTACACCTTGGTGATTGCCAGTCACCTCCTCGGACACTCCCTCCCCAAGAAAAATGGCACTAATGTATGTACATATATATATTCTGCTGTTCATTATTCTATGTTCGCTCTTCTGGGTGAGATGCTAACTGCATTTTGTTGTCTCTGTACTGTACACTGCACAATGACAATAAAGATTGAATCTGAATTTGAATCTAAGGAAGAAAATGAATCTTGACAACGCCATGTTGGAGGAGATTGAGAACCTTGTAACCAGGTGTCAAGACAACAACCTTTCTCTCAATGTCAGCAAGACAAAGGAGACAGTGATTGAATTCAGGTAACAAAGCAGTACACATACCCCTGTGTACACTAATGGTGCCGAAGTAGAGATGGTTGAAATCTTCAAGTTCTCGGATACCACCAGCAAATTTCCACCAGCAAAATACCACCAGCAAATTTCCTGGACTAGCCATATCAAAGCAATGGCCAAGAAAGCACACCAATGCCTCTAATTCCTTAGTAGGCTTAGGAAGTTTGGCATGTCCCCCACAACTCTCACCAACTTCTACAGATGTGCTGTAAAAAGCATTTTATCAGGATGTATCACAGCATGGTTTGGGTTCAGCTTCATCCAACACTGGGAGAAATCATACAGAATTATGGACACAGCCCAGACCATCACACAAATCATCTTCCCTTGCATTGATTCCATCTACACTTCACTCTGCCTCGACAAACTCACCAGCATAATCAAGGATGAGTCTCACCCCGGACACCCCTTCTTCTCCCCTCTCCCATCAGGCACGAGGTACGGAAATGTGAAAACACGCACCTCCAGATTCAGGGACTGTTTCATCCCAGCTGTTATCAGGCAACTGAATCATCTCATCACAAACAATAGAATGGTCCTGAGCTTCCACCTGCCTCATTGGAGATTCTTGGGCTATCTCCAATCAGACTTTATCTTGCACTAAACGTTATTCCCTTTGTCCTGTATGTGTCTGTATACAGTGGACAGCTCGATTGTAGTCATGTGTAATCTTTCTGCTGATAGCATGCAACAAAAAACTTTTCACTGTGCTTCAGTAACTAAACTAACTAACTGGGAGAAAGCCAGTGCACCCAGAGAAATAAAGAGGTCGTGGACAGGGCATGCAACAACCTCACAGTCAATGTCATGATCAAATCTGAGTTGCCGGAGCTGTGTGGCAGTGCATGTATAGGAATGAACTGCAGATGCTGGTATACACTGAAAAAATGCACAAAATGCTGGAGTAACCCAACGGGACAGGCAGCATCTCTGGATTGAAGGAACAGGTGACGTTTCAAGTCGAGACCCTTCTTCAGACTCCGAACAAGGGTCTCAACCCGAAACATCACCCATCCCTTCTGTCCCTGTCCCGTTGAGTTACTCCACCACTTTGTGCGGCCATGCAACTGTGCTTTTTTCTTGTGTATTCAGTATCCATGTCGTCACTTGGCATCTGCTGCACTTCAGTAACAACTACATTATCTACGCCTTAGACGTCTTAAACTTTTGAGACAACACTGTTAACTTTTGAGATGCTGATTTTGACGAGCCTGAGCAATTTCCCAGCAACGGACTGCAACCACATTAACACTTGTGTGAAAGAGCTGTCAGCGACCACCCAGGAGAGTTCAATGAGGGTTGGTATCGATCACGACATTGATTATTCACTCAATAAGGCACGTTTAGTGTTTCTCGCACTTAGGTAATTATTCTTGCTTTGACAGCTAACAGTTTTACTGGATTCATTCTGATATCCTTCGAGTAGGGTCAAAAAGAAAACAAAAGGATTACATCTCTTAATTTCTTGCAGCACTTGGCACACCACAAGAAACTTCAATTTAATATCAAGGAGGAAACCATTTCAGACCAGTTTCCTGAAATGACAATGCTTCCAGGATCACCTGCATTGAGTTGTAAGATACAAGCGAGTTGGATCAACTTCAAAAGTTGGGAAAGATTAATGTGGAAAATGAAATCAGAATGATCAGGCAGCCTATATGAACAGAACAAAACCGAGTTAAGCTGGTGACCTAACGTCGGATTTTTACTCACATACTTACTGAATAGTGAAAGGCCTGGATAGAGTGGATGTGGGGAGGATGTTTCCACTAGAGGGAGAATCTACAACCAGAGGGCACAGCCTCAGAGTAAAAGGATGTACATTTAGAAAGGAGATGAGGAGGAATTTCTTTAGTCAGAGGGTGGTGATACTATGGGATTCACCAAGTCATTGAGTATTTTTAAGGCGGAGATTGACAGATACTTGATTAGTATCAGGTGCGAGGGGTTATGGGGAGAAGGCAGGAGAATGGGGTTGAGAGGGAAAGATAGATCAGCCACGATTGAATAGACTCAATGGGCCGAATGGCCTACCTCTGCTCGTATGACATGAACATGAAAGTGGCTGGTATCTTTGAACATAGATTTTGGATAACAGAAATACATATTTCAATGTATTTTTGTAGTTTTTTGTAGTTTTTTGTAGATTCCTATCCACACGAACATTCAATGCTGGCCTGGATTATGCTTTGCACCTTCAGATTTGGATGGATGATTTTGGATGATCAGCCATGATCATATTGAATGGCGGTACTGGCTCGAAGGGCTGAAGGTCCGAATGGCCTACTCCTGCACCTATTTTTCTATGTTCTATGTTTCTATGTGGGTCAATTTGACCAAATGAACACGATTAAGATCAGCACTCAAGCATTGCTGATGCAACGTTACATTGTTGAAGATGTTAAATTATGAATGAATTATAATTAATGGCCCCCACCTGCCCTCTCATGAGGAGTTGGAAGATCCTTCAGCACATTATTGTTTAAAATCCAGCAAAATTCAGGATTGCAAAGCAACGCAGCGGGAGAGTTGCTGCCTTACAGCGCCAGAGACCCATGTTCGATCCTGACTACAGGAGTGCTGTCTGTATAGAGTTTGCATATCTTCCTGTGACCTGCGTGGGTTTTCTCCGGGTGCTCCGGTTTCCTACCACATTCCAAAGACGTACAAGTTTGTAGGTTCATTGTCTTCTGTAAAATTGTCCCTAGTGTGTAGGATAGAGCTAGTGTTCGGGGTGATCGGTATTCAGTAGGCGGGCCAAAAGGGCTGTTTCCACGCTGTATCTCTAAAAAAAGATCAAAAGTGAATTAGCACATTGCTACAATTTTATAATAATGGTGTGTATTACGAGGAATACTATGTCCAGGTAATCTCCACTACAATTGGCTCCTTTTCATGACTGTAGAGCACACATGCAATCTTTCTGAAGTTTAAAGCTGAAGTATCTTAGCATGCGTTGAAATGGTTTCAGTGCGTTAATATTTACAATTCGCTAACTGTAAAATCCAGTAACACTGAATGTTAACTTTCCTTCTCGTTCTGTCAGTATTCTGAGATGAAGCCGAGTATTAAATGATGAACCCAGTTACACATTCCAAAAATAATAATTAATTATATTAAGAACACATGAGATTTTGAACATTTCAATTACATTAATGAAACATCTTCAGAGGAGAAAAAATTACTGCCTACACGGTTAGAGGTGTGTGGGGGTGTCAATCCAATCATAAGCTGATAATCGAAATAGATCTCCATGTTTCATTATAATGTTAATGTCCTTTAATTAACTTCTCAAAACAACCTCCTCATATCTATATGTTTGCATTCTGTCCATAACTATGGGCGGCGCGACTCACGTCGCAGCGGCCTCTGCAGTCCGTCTGTCTGTTTTTTATTTTTTGTCTCGTTTGAATGTAGTTTTTATTTTATTTTTAAAACTGGGTATGTTTGTGGGGGGCGGGGGGGGGGGGGTGGGGAAACTTTTTAATCTTTCCCCTGTACGGAGAACCCGACCTTTTCTCTGTCGGGTCTCCGTTGTCGTTGGGACCTAGCACCGTGTGCGGCCTCCAAACGGAACGACCTGGGGTTCCAGTCGCGGAGCTGCGGACCTACCTACCATCGTGGAGCTGGCCGAGTTCGGAGGGGGAGGAGCTGTGGTGGCGCGCGGCTGCGACCCGACCCCGGAGATTCGGAGGCTCCAACCGCAGGTCTGGATGGACGGAGACACCGGGAGCCCGCGGGTCCCTGCTGGGAGATCGCTTTTCGGGGCTTCCGCCACGGCAAATTCTCCCGCCCGAGTTACGGGGTTGAGAATGACCTGGATCGGGGCCTTACATCGCCCCGCGCGGCTTTAATGGCCGCGGGACTTATTTACCATCGCCCGCCGGGGACTTTGACTCTGACATTGGGAGGAGAACGAGGAGTGCAGGGGAGAGATAAGACTTTGCTTTCCATCACAGTGAGGAGGAGATTCACTGTGATGGATGTTCGTGTAAATTGTGTTGTGTCTTGGTTCTTCTTCTTGTTTGTATGACTGCAGAAACCACATTTCGTTTGAACCTCTGGGTTCAAATAACAACAAATAAATTGTATTGTTTTGTATTGTATTCTATCTGAATGATGTCCACATGCATAAGCCAGCAACTTTTAATAAATGTCCAATGAAAGGTAAAAACCTTTTTGCCTTAAAATCATGAGCATGAAATAAGAATACGTCATTTGATCCATCGCTTCCCAATAGACTGCTCACAATGTTCTATACTTCGCAAATATTTCTGATAGGGCGGCACGGTGGTGTAGTGGTAGAGTTGCTGCCTTACAACGCCAGAATCCCGGGTTCAATCTTGACCACGGGTGCTGTCTGTACAGAGTTTTGCGTTCTCCCATGACCTGCGTGGGTTTTCTCCGGGTGCATCGGTTTCCTCCCGCGCTCCAAAGACGTACAAGTTTGTAGGTTAATTGGCTCGGTAGAACTGTAAATTCTCCCTAGTGCGTGTAGGATAGTGCTATTGTGCAGGGATCGCTGGTCAGCACGGACTCGGTGGACCGAGGGGCCTGTTTCCACACTGTATCTCTACCTTCAGATGACCTCAGCGTCAGATGGACAATATTTCTCAGGCTAGATGGTTCCTTCCTCCTCAACAACAAGTCTGCCATTTCAACAACAACTCTGCCATTGTAGAATTTAGACTTTTAAGATAGAGTGTGGAAAACAGGCCCTTCAGCCCACTGTGTCTGCACTATCCAATGATCGCCCCTTACATTAGAACTATCCTATATACTAGGGACAATATACAATTTTACCGAAGCTAATTAACCTGCAAACCTGTACATCTTTGGAGTGTGGGAGGAAACTTGAGCACCCAGAGAAAACCTACGTGGTCAAAGGGAGTGCATACAAACTCTGTATAGACAGCACCTGAGGTCAGGATTGAACCTGGGTCTCTGGCGCTATAAGGCAGCAACTCTATCATTGCACGACTGTGCATCCCTACATAGTTGTTCTGTCTTGTCTATTCATTTCAGCAGGCAGAACTGAAGATAAATCTTCATCCAAATGGAAATATTTACTTGGCTAGGACACAAAGTGCTGGAGTAACTCAGTGGGTCAGGCAGCATCTCTGGAGGACATGGATAAGCACCATTTTGGGTCAGGACCCTTCCCCCTGAGTTACTCCAGAATTCTGTGCTCTCTGCAAGATTCAAGCATTTGCAGTTCTTGTGTCGATACTTTCTTGTCGACTCGTACTGAACAAGAACATACTCCATGAACTGAAAATATAATGTGGGGCTCAAAGCCCACAATATTATGATCCAGAGCCAAGTACTATATTAGGACTGTCGAAGGAAATCTGGTGGGGTTCTATGTCTCCAGTTATTCCGAACAGAAATGCACGTTGAATTGATTGTATTATGCATTTGTGTACATAAGTGATCAAGGGGATTAAGAGCTAAATTAGTAATGAGTGAACAATCTTTTTGACTAGACAGAAGCATGAAAAATGGTCCACAACGATATCTGGCCTATTTGCTATCTGTAGAGATGCAGCGCGGAAAACAGGCCCTTTCTGCCCACCGAGTCTGCACCGTCCAGCGATCATTTTATTTAAAGTTTATTTTATAACTGTAAAGGGCCTGTCCCACTTTCCCGAGTTAGTCACAAATTCTCCCGAGTTTCCAAACTCGCTGAATGTTCGTAACGAGGCCGTCGGAGTCCGTGGATATATCGCAGCGGCTCGTTATGCTATTTTTTTACACTTGGACATTTTTCATAATGCTGGAAAAAACATCTCGACTTACCTGATGCCCCGAGTACCTACGGCTGGCATAACGAGCCGCTACGATATATCCACGGACTCCCACAGCCTCCTACGACCTCGTTACGAACATTCTGCGAGTTTGAAAACTCAGGAGAATTCGTGAATTACCCAGGAGAATTCGTGAATAACTCGGGAAAGTGGGACAAGCCCTTTAGTCATGGAATCAATTAATGACTACAGCACAACAGGAGGCCATTCGACCCACTATGTCCATGCTAGCCCTCTACGTCCATTCCAATTCCATAGTTCCTCCTTTTTGCACAGCTTTTCATTTATTTCGTCACTATGTAGTTATCCATTTCCATCTTGAGCAACATAATTGAACCTATCTCCTCCACATCTGCTCCACTCAAGAAACACATGCTGCATGAGAAAGCTTCTCAACATGTCTTTCCAACTTCCCTTCAGCTTGTAATACCCATCTGCTTGTATTACCAGCTTGCTATCATCAGTGCATCAGAACAAAGAATATTCTGCATCCTTTCATTTCAGTACAATGATTAAGGAGTGGATGAACAATTGGGATAGCACCGAACGTGTGAATGGATGGTTGGCGTGAACTCAAACGGACAAAGGGCCTGATTCCACGCTGTGTCACTAAACTAAACTAAAGAACAAATCTGAAGTTTAATGGAGCAAAATAATCTGGGGAAATGTAGATCTTACAGAGGTGTAGAAAATCATGAGAGGAATAGATCGGGTAAAAGCACATAAGCTTTTGCCCAGGGTAGGGGAATCAAGAACCAGAAGACAAAGGTTTAAGGTGAGGGGGGAACGATTTAATGGATAAATAAACCTGAGGGGTAACTTTTTTACATAAAGGGTGGTGAGTTTATGGAACCAGCTGCCAGAGGAGGTAGTTGAGGCTGGTACTATCGCAATGTTTAACAAACATGTTGACAGTTACACGGATAGGGTAGGTTTAGAGGGATATGGGCCAAAAGCAGGCCGGTGGGACTAGTTTAGATGAACCATGTTAGTCGGCGTGGGCAAGTTGGGCCCGATGGCTTGTTTCCACTCTGTATGACTCCATAACTCTCTATTAAATGTAGATGTAAAGGAGATTGTGAGCCAAATCTTCCTAAATGCTACGTGCCAAGAATGGAATCTGAAATGTCTTATTATTCGGCACTACATATCTGTCAATTTCCCTTCCTTCAACTGCTTCCACTAAATCTGTGAAGTATCACGAGACGTTTTACTGCATTAAAAATGTGTTACATGCTATTTTCCCTCCAGACGGAAACTATAACAAGTCTGATGCTAAAGGCAATAGCGTTGAATCATGACCAATTATATTGTGTACATGGTTATGTCCAGCTCAGCAGTTAGTGTTCCACTATGTATTTGACCAACCATGACATTATGCAAGTCTGAAACCTTTGACCTCATTCCTATTTGCATTTTGCTTGGGGTTCTGAATCAACTCAGAATCAACCACTTTAAATGAAATTGGATTCCACGCAGGCTGTGATCTCAGAGAGGCAAAGATCATGCTAATCACTGATCTTCCTTGATGCTTGTTATTTGTGATGCTTGTTATTTCAGGAATCACGTTTTCATTTAAATAATAATTGTTCATTGATTTTATCCACACGTTCAATGCTTTATCGTGTCAAGTTTCTGGCTTGATGTGGTGAGGCTTTAAAGCAAGAAAAAGAAGCGTAAGGAAGGAGTCAGATTCCAATGTGATAATTGAGCGCGTCAAATCTTGCCATCTCACACCATCTGAGAAATTTGCTAACTTAGTACAAAATTGTGTCAAGGCAAAGGGAATTATTTTCACCTAAAGCAAAAGGTTGTAACAAAACAAGTTAAACTCAGTGCATTAACTTTTTGGAGATACAGCATGGAAACAGCCTGTTCGGCCCATCTAGTCTATGGTGACCATCGATCACCTGTTCACGCTTTTTCTGTGTTATCCCACTTTCGCATCCACTCCCTACACACTAGGATTAATCTACCGAAGCCTATTAACCTATAAACACGCACATCTTTGCGAAGGGTGGGTGACCTTTTGGGTCTAGACCCTTCTTCAGTCTCTCCTGTCTGAAGAAGGGTCTCGACCCGAAACACCACTTATTCCTTTTCTCCAGAGTTACTGCCTGGCCCGCTGAGTTACTCCAGTTTTTTGTGTCTATCTTATATTTTGTCAAACATCAGATAAAGTAAAATCTTTTATATTCTCCAGTTTACTTAGCTCCATTAAAATGCATAGGATTCTCAAATCTCAATTCAGCCATGGCAGCACCACTCGAAGTGCTATAAAATATTTCCCATCTGTTAGTAACGTAACAAATATTATTTCTGGTTTCAAGCAAATTCTGTGCTTAATACTTGATTTGGCTACAAAAGTGAAAACTTCAATTTGAAAACCATTTAATTCACTACAAAGATTGATAGTATTGTGATACCGAGGATAAAATTAAAATCATAAGTTTGGTTTAGTTTAGAGATACAGTGCGGAAACAGGCCCATCGGCCCACCGAGTCCGCACCCCCCAGCGATCCCCACAAGCTAACACTATCCCACACACACTAGCGACAATTTTACATTTACACCAAGCCAAGTAACCTACAAACCTGCACGGATTTGGAGTGTGGGAGGAAACCGAAGACCTCGGAGAAATCCCATGCAGGTCACGAGGAGAACGTACAAACTCCGTATGGACAAGCACCCGCAGTCGGGATCATACCCGGGTCTCTGGCGCTGTGAGGCAGCAACTCTACCGCTGCACCACCATTCCGCCCTGTCTTGACGAGTCTCAGTCCTAATGGGCACAAGTCTAAGCTGCCACTAATTCAACAGTAATTGACACTAATTTTCCATTCTCGGAGGAGATGACTGGAAGACAAATTTTAAAAATTACAGCAGTTTTGCAGTAGGGAGAACTCATCTGAATTTATAATTGAAGCATATGAGAGGCATCAGAAAGGAATCCTCCAGGGGTAGATTTTCTCTTCATCTTTCAATCCAATATCAGGCTTAGACTGCTCTATTACAGGAAGGATGGTTGGAGAGGGTGCAGAGAAGGTTTACCAGAATGCTGCATGGATTACGGGCTTTTAGCTACAAGGAAATGTTGGATAGACTTGAATGGTTTTACGTGGAGCATTGGAGGTGGAGGGGGACCTGGTGACCTAAAAGACTAGAGGGCATAGGTTTCTGGTGAGAGGTGCAAAGATTAAAGGAGATGTGCGGGGCAGGTTATTTACACAGAGGGCAGTGGTTGCCTGGAACGCAGATGCAGATGCGATAGTGGTGTTTCAGAAGCTTTGAGATAGGCACATGAGTATGTAGGGCGTGGAAGGATATGGGTCATGTGCACACAGAATTGAAACATGACATTCGCCCTACCGAGTCCACACCGACCATCAATCACTTAAAGGGCCTGTACCACGAGCATGCAACTCCATGATGCAAGCGCGACCTAACGTGGTCGCTTGAGCCGTACGGCCTCGCGGGGCCGGTCCCACTTCGATCGCCGGAGCCGTATGGAGTTGTGCGGAGCTGGTCCCGACATCGCGCGGGGCTCCGAAAAACTGACCGTGTTCAAAAATTCCGCGCGGCAACGGCCTGCCGGCCCGCAGCCACCTCGACGCCGTACGCACCGCCTCGACGGCGTACGTCATGCGTGAACTTCCCGCGGACTTCACTCGAACTTCATGTCACTCACTCGACCTCCGCGCGGCCCCCGCATCTGGTTCGGTCGCGCTTAAGCATGCAGTCGCATGCTCGTGGGACAGGCCCTTTAGTTCGATATTATCCTACTTTCGCATCCACTCTCAACACAAAAGGCAATTTTACAGAGGAATGTGACAGGAAACCAGAGCACCCGGAAGAAACTCATGCGTTCACAGGGAGAACGTGCAAACTTCACCCAGACAAAGCCCGAGGTCAGGATTGAACCTGGGTCTCTGAGCTGCAGCTCCACCAGCTGCACTACTGTGCAACACTATCAGCTGTGACATTGTTCCTGCAAAAGTGTTTATTTCATACTGGGATATTATTGCACAGCTATCAAATAACTTCCATCTATTTCACCTGAGTGGTTGTAATTCACACTTGTGCTTTGACAAGTTCAATTAAAAACAGCTCCACTGGCAGGCAAAAGCATGTTCTTCACCCAATGCCCAGGCAAATAAACGTCTGTTACAAGTTGTGATCTGCAATCAGAACACAAACCATTTCTTCATGTTCATAGGTTCTTAAGTTATAGACAATAGACAATAGGTGCAAGAGTAGGCCATTCGGCTCCCTCAAGCCAGCACCGCCATTCAATGTGATCATGGCTGATCATCCACAATCAGTACCCTGTTCCTGCCTTCCCTCCATATCCCTTAACTCTGCTAACCCTAAGAGCTCTATCGAACTCTCTCTTGAAAGCATCCAGAGAACCAGCCTCCACCGCCCACTGAGGCAGAGAATTCCACAGACTCACAACTCTTTGTGTGTATAGGAGCAGCATTAGGCCACTCGGTCCCTCAAGTTGACACCGCCATTCAATCATGGCTAATCTATCTTTCCCTCTCAACCCCATTCTCCTGCCTTCTCCCCATAACCCCTGACACCTGTAATAACCAAGAATCAGTTAATCTCCACCTTAAAAATATCCATTGACTTGGCCTCCATAGCCGACTGTGGCAATGCATTCCTCAGATTCACCACCCTCCGACTAAAATAATTCCTCCTCATCTCCCTTCTAAAGGTATGTCCTTTTATACTGAGGCTATGGCCTCTGGCCCTAGACTCTCCCACCAGTGGAAACATCCTCTCAACATCCACTCTATCTAGGCCTTTCAATATTCGGTAAGTTTCAATGAGGTCCTTCGCTCATCCTTCTAAACCCCAGTGAGTACAGGCCCAGTGCCGTTAAACGCTCATCATATGTTAACCCAACCATTCCTGGGATCATTGTCGTAAACCTCCTCCGGACCCTCTCCAACACCAGCTTCTACGCCCACGCATAATGCCGAGAAGAATGCTACATGGCAGTAACAACACTCTCATCTCTGATGTAACTGAGGGCAACTGAACCAGTTCACGGACCTTTGTTGCCTGGAACAATTCAGATGATCACAAACATGAGGAGCTCAGAAAGGTCTCTTATCATTGTAGATCAGGCGGAGGTGAAGTTCGGAACAAATCACTCCGGTTCCAGCAGAGATTCAGCAGTTCAACTCATTTGGAAAGATTGAAAGGAGCAGAGGGACTAAACCAATGTAGGTATTGGCGAACACAACATGTCCAATGCAGGATCAGTGGTTTTGTCAAACTGTCTACTGGAATTAATGGAGCCTGACTCACAATTCTAACAGTTCTAAAAAGTCTGCAGATGTGCCTGTACTAAAGTAATAATGTGATATGTTATTAATTGAAATCCAAGACTGGAAAATCTTCTGCAATAAATCACAAGGTGCTGCAGTTGAAAATTATTGCTTCTTAAATCCCAACATGTAATGTGTAAAAATATTCAGATGCAGAGAGTTTTCACATAATTTAATAAATACTTTATTGTCATTGTTATTTAGCATTCCTTTATAGAATCAACAAAAAATGAGCTTTTATTCCTTCTGATGTTTGTTTTGAATTTCATTATGACTTTATAACATTTCTAAATGCTTCACACAGTAAAATGGTTGTATGGAGGGAAGTCGATACAATTATATTCTTATTGACAATGGAAAAGAGAGGGAGACACAAAATGCTGGGGTAACTCAGCGGGTCAGGCAGCATCTCTGGAGAAAAGGAATAGCTGTCGTTTCGGGTCGAGACCCTTCATCTGACTGAGGGTCTGATCAGCTCAGTCCGAAGAAGGGTCTCGAACCGCAACGTCACCCATTCCTTCTCTCCAGAGATGCTGACTGTCCCGCTGAGTTACTTTGTGTCTATCTTCGGTTTAAACCAGCATCTGCAATTCCTTCCTACACATTTCACCTGCAGTTCCTTCTTACACAATGGAAAGGAGCGAGTGCCTTCACTACAAGATACAAAGCAACGTCTACTCTTTTACAGAGGAGCTAGGAGCCACCACCATAATCTGGACACTCGACAAAATTCTCTAGTTTTGGCAGCATGCTTAATAGCTGCGGCAGCAGCCTGAAAAGTTATTTTGCTGCAGAAAAGGCAGAGCTCCTGAAATCTTATGATCCTCATCTGAGGACAATAACGTCTCTGCACTTTGAACTTCACCACTCAAGTTTTTAGCACATTCTAGCATAGATGGTGCCCAGGCCAGACGACTCCCTGCATTCTGTTCCCAGCAGCGGATCTGCAATCATTCATTACAATCGCTCCACTCTTTTAAACCTCTCCTCCAACAGCAGCAATTTCTGACTTTAACTATGCCCTTCTTCATTCCCTCTCAGCTCTAAATGTTATTCCCTTTATCCTCCATCCACACAATGTGGGTGGCTCGATAATCATGTATAATCTTTCTGCTGACTGGATAGCACACAACAAAAAGCTTTTCGCTGTGCCTTAGTACACATGACAATAAACTAAATGAAAGGATCACACTTGCAAATCCATATTCTTACCAGCGCCCAGTGTTCCGCACGTATTATGAACTCAGTCGTGTCAACTAAATCATTGCTTAGATTCCGGTTTGAATGTGTTGGCCGAATGGAAGAGTATTACTCAAATACCAAAATTATAATACAGATAATTCTCATTATAACGAACCATAGAGGTGTCCGTTATTGCCAATTGTCCTCTATAACAGATTTAATCCAACCACCTAGCGGTCAGTCCGTGAAACTAAGAGTTGATTTCAATGACAAAGTTATTTTTAATCGCTGAAAATGTATCTTTGTTACTGCAAGCTAATAATAAAAAAGGCTATTTGTTACACTGTTGATTAGTGTCATTGCGCAAGTGGCAATTGAAGCAATTGCTTGTCAATTTCAGTGGCTTCCCGCAGTGTAACTAACAGCCTGTGTTCTAAAAGAGACAGTGGTGTTTGATTACCGCTCCGTCCATTATCACCCAAATCCATTATGTAAAGAGGTCCATGATAATGAGGGTGGACTCATTATTGTTGTAAAATGGACATTTACATTCTTGCATTATGCAAACTCAAGGAGATCAAGCTTGACTTCTATAGGTGCAAGAATTAAGATTGTTCAACAAGGTCTTCCTCTGCCCTCACCAGATGCCCAGGCATGCACCATCTCTTTGTGGATGGCACGAGGACAGCTGGCATTGTGAGGCTGGGGCCAGTCAACAATTGGGCAGTACGGTGGCGCAGTGGTAGAGTTGCTGTCTTACAGCGCCAGAGACCCGGGTTCGATCCTGTCCATGGGTGCTGTCTGCATGGAGTTTGTACGTTCTCCCCGTGATTTTCTCCGGGAGCTCGGGTTTCCTCCCACACTCCAAAGACATGCAGGTTTGTAGGTTAATTGGCTTGGCATAATTGTAAAATTGTCCCTAGTGTATGTATGATAGCGTTAATTTGCGGGGATTGCTGGTCAGCGCGGACTCGGTGGGCGGTAGGGTCTGTTTCTGTGCAGTATCTCTAAATATAAACTAAACTAAAAATAAACTAAACAAATCTAACTTGAATTCCAGGCCCAGCTTTGGACCAAGGGTCTGAGGAAGAATCTCGACCCAAAACGTCACTTACCCATGTTCTCCAGAGATGCTGCCTGACCTGCTGAGTTACTCCAGCACTTTTGTGCCCTTTTATGTATTTAGCAGCAACTGCAGTTGTTCGTTTCTACTACTAATACAATAATAGTACCTTGATAGACACAAAGTGCTGGAGCAACTCAATGGGTCCGGCAGCATCTCTGAATGAATGAATGAATGAATGAATGAATGAATGAATGAATGAATGAAACGTTATTATCACATGTGACCTGTCACAATGAGATTCGTTGTTTTACGGTGCCCATATATAGGACCCCGGCAAAATTACAACCTTTTCCATTTAGCCCCCAATAATCCTCCTTTCCTCTTGGCCTTTCCCCCCCCCCCCCACACACACACACACACACACACACACACACACACACACACACACACGCACACACACACACACACACACACACACACACACACACACACACACACACACACACACACACACACACACACACACACACACACACACACGCCGGGTCCCCTCTGTTCTCGGCAGCTCCCCTTCTGGAGAAAAAGGATCGGTGACATTACGGGTTGTGACCCCCCGTTAGACCCGACCCAAAACGTGATCTCAAGAGATGCTGCCTAACCCGCTGAGTTACTCCAGCACTTTGCACCCATCAAGGTATAAACCTGCATCTGCAGTTCCTTTCTACACATAATAACACCATACTCAGTTATAGTGGGCAATCAGTCATAATGTACACCATTCCCACCCCACTCCCCATGGTCACATAATGAGGGTTTACTGTATAATTCTATCTTCATATATACTATGTAAAAGCAGTCTTACCATTTGTGCGCTTTCCATTCTCCCATTGAGGATGTTGAGCCCGGAATCTTTTTAGATTCACATCAAAGTATTTCATCTACCTTTAATGTGAGGTCCCGTTTCAAAATGCACTCGATTGGGTTCAGATTGTGCTTAAGCACTGTTGTGATAAATTGTCTCTTTCATTTATCAGGATGGCCAAAATAGCAGTTATCTGTACAAGTTATTGGTATTCAAATTCCACCTTCATTTTATATTGTTATTGCATCCAATTGCCTTTGAAAATGCAGGTAGCTTGAACTAATGGGAATGTACACTTGACTGGAAAATTTACACTGCCAATTATACTACACAAAATAAGAATAACGGGCTGGCTGTAACAAGATAGTCATGGTTTGTGCAAAGTTTAAATGCCCACGTAATTCATTTGCAAATAAATGGCTTATTCTCAATTACATTTAAAATTACATAAGAAATAGTGTATATATAATGAATAATGCCTAAAGCTACTTTCTCAAGATTTGTTGCCACCTATGATAGATCAATACCAAACACAGATTGGTAAGTGTGGCATGGAAGCCACTTGCCTTTCATCGAGCTGGAATGATTCGCAAGGAAATTACGATTCTCATGGGTGGTGCTGTCAACAAAGCAAAAGGGAAAATTGTAGTGGCACCTAGTGGTTCGGCCACTCTTGCTATGCAAACCCTCGACAGTCGGGGGGTAGGGTCACAGGGTATAGGGGTGTGCCCTAGTATATAAGAACCGACCTTCCCTCTCTCGCTCTCTTCCTCTCTCTTCATGAGAGTGTCTTGCCACCTCAGCAGGAGCTCCGCTCGAGCCCACGAGGCAACAGCCTCTCAGCGGCAACAATGACTATTATGCTAGAGTGCTAATCGTGCATGTGTATCTTACCTACAATGCCTGAATAAAAAAGTCATTTATACACGACATTTGTGCCTCTACATTGGTGACCCCGACGATCCGAATTGTGGTTTTGGAGTCCCCGACGCACGCAGCCGACCATTTACCGTGGTGACCTGATGTCTGCAAGCAGCAGCCCAGCTCTGTGGTAATTGCCACTACCTGAATAAAGAAATCATTTATTCACGATGTTTGTGCCTCCACAAAATAATATTTGCAGAAAAAGACAAAATTTCCAGGGATCATCATCAGTACCACCAGGGATGTAAATCCCCCTAAACCTATCCTGTCCATGTACTTGTCTAAATGTTTCTTAAACATTGCGATAGTACCTGCCTCAACCACCTCCTCTGGCAGCTCGTTCCACACAACCAGCATCCTTTGTGTAAAAATCTTGCCCTTCAGGTTCCTATTAAAGCTTCCCCCTCTCACCTTAAACCTAGGTCCTTTGGTCCTTGATTCCACTCCTCAGGGTAAAAGACTGTGCATTTACCCTATCTATTCCTCTCATGATCTTATACACTGGTAAAACTGATGTCCATGGGTAACAAAGAAAAAAAACAGTCCAATATTTAGAATCGTACCTTGAACAAAGGAAGATGAATGTGATTGTTGGCAATTCATCCCATCGTCAGGAGTTCTTTAGAGAAGTTCTTGAGGCTGGCGTCCTAGTTCCAACCATCATTAGCACGTACGCACATTATCAAGACCATCATTAGAAAGACATGCCATTATGTTTGAAGACAGCTAACGTGAAGTACCAAGCATACATGATTACCCCAATTGGGTCCACTCTTTGACCAAAATTTCGAGACCACGATGGATAAAATATTACAAGGAGTAGTTCATTGCTTTTGTCACCAAAATGATTTTTTGGTTACATATTACAGATTTTTTGACCACAGAAGATGAAAAATATCCAATTTGGAGAGCTAGTCCAGAAGATTACATGAACACTGTAGGAAGATGAAGTAACAAAAATATTGATTCTTGAAACAAAAATTGTGTTCCTTGTTTTTTGGCAATGGTCTAGATCATACGTTCATCAGTTCAAAAGTCATAGGGGCAAAATTAGGCCATTAGGCCTATAGAATCTACTCCACCATTCAATTGTGGCTGATCTATCTCAATTTCTCTCTTAACCCCATTTTCCTGCCTTTTCCCCACAACCCTTGGAATGAATGAATGAATGAATGAATACTTTATCGGCACATGTGATAAGTCACAGTGAAATTCTTTGTTTTGCATACCCACATGAACCGCTCCTACAAATTTACAAAGTATCCCGCAGCAGGTCTTCTTTTGTCACTCCCCACCCTCCCTATCCTCCCAGCCCCCCCCTCGCGGCAGTTCCCCCACGCCGTCTTCCTTTGTTCCCGGCAGCGCGCCCACTGGCTCCCACGTGGCCCATCCTCAACCGCTAGCGCCCTCGACGACGGCCGGCCCCGACCAGCGTCAACGTCGATCGGGGCACCGAGCACCTCGCCGCACCGCTGTCAGGCCCCCTTCTGACGCCTCCTGACACTGGCCCAGGCCTCGGCCGTGGGCTCTGTCAACCCACGAGGCACCCTTACTGCAAGAACCTGACAACCTCATCCTTGACCTGGCCCCCACAGCTGTCTGTGGCAATGAATTCTACACCCAGCAAAGGAAACCACAGAGACCATCTCCCCCGTGCCTGAAGGTATAGTTCGCACCATGGTGAAATGGATTAATGTGCAATGGATGTGGAACAAAAATCCACAATGCACATACAATGAATGCCAGAACAGTTCAGTAAGTGAAACTCTCCCTGCAGCCAAGCATGAATTGAACTTGGCTTGGCTCACGCCAACTCATTAGGTCAATATGGTGAGGTCCCATTCTCACAAGAAGCAGCACAATTATGTACAAATCAGAGAGGAAGCACTTATTTAGAATGGTAACATTTCAACATTTTATATCAACCAAACCCCTATCCCAGTAACAGATTTTAAGACACTTATTGACTTCAGGAACATAATCATCAGCACCTACAGTGACAGCAACAAGGATGGAATATGTGCACTTCTCCTATTACAAGACAACCATATTAATGTGTACAGGATTTACAAGTGGAAAGCCACTTTGACTGCTTATTCATAACCACTGACTTAGAACTCTAGTGTAGAAAGTGTGGTAATCTAGTCATTAAATGCAGTCAATGAAGAGAAGCTGCATCTGAAATATCACAGAGAACAATTATAGAGAGACACAATGAGGATAGGATGGATTATGCTGCCTCGGCAAGGCCAGCAGCATAATCAATGTCGGGTTGCACCCTGACCACTGCCTCTTCTCTCCTTTCCCATTGGGCAAAAGGTATAGAAGTGTGAAAAACGCACACAACCAGATTCAGAAGGTAGACAAAAATGCTGGAGAAACTCAGGTGAGGTAGCATCTATGGAGCGAAGGAATAGGTGACGTTTCAGATTGAGACCCTTCTTCAGATTGATGTGCGGGGGGGGGGGGGGAGAAGAAAGGAAGAGGTGGAGACAGTAGGCTGTGGGAGAGCTGGGAAGCGGAGGGGAAGGAGGGAGAAAGCAAGAGCTACCTGAAATTGGAGAAGCCAATGTTCATACCGCTGGGGTGTAAACTACCCAAGCGAAATATGAGGTGCTGTTCCTTCAATTTTGGCGGTGGATTCACTCTGGCCATGGGGGAGGCCCAGGACAGAAAAGTTCGGATTCAGAATGGGCGGGGCAGTTGAAGTGCTGAGCCACCGGGAAATCAGGTTGGTTAATGCGAACTGAGTGGAGGTGTAGGGCGAAGCGAGTGCCAAGCCTGCGCTTGGTCTCACCGATGTAGAGCAGTTGACACCTAGAACAGCGGATGCAATAGATGAGGTTGGAGGAGGTGCCGATGAACATCTGCCTCACCTGGAAAGTCCTCCCCCCCCCCCCCCCCGGAAAGGGCGTTACTTTCATCCAGGTGATTGACAGGTGAGAGGACCAATCAGCAGATCTCAAGTTTTTTTAAACACTCATAACTTTTTTATTTTTCATCGATGGGAAAAATCCTCGGGAGCTGGCTCAGCGGAGGAGGACTGTGAGTAAGGTGGTCAAAATCACAGCGATACAGGGTAGCATTTTTTACTTAAAACAATTTACAGAGCAGACAGGAAGTGGTCAAGATGAAACTTTTAATTATATAGGTATTCAAGTGATTGGACATGATTTACTCCCTGTATCTATTTTTGTAGAATAATTGCAATGCACAAGAGAGTTATCTGCTGTGCTTTTTAAAAAATAATAATGACATTAAATTAGGAAACATAGCCTGTGGAAGGAACTGGCGAGACAACACATATCTAAGTTGCAGTGTGCTTTGTAAATATGCACCATAAACACTCTGCATTTTCAAGGAAGGGCTTGCTGCCACATGCAACGGCAGGCAGTAGATGAGACTGTTCGGTGAACTTTTGTAACTTTGTCGGTGCCAAAACGTGGCAACACTGGTGTACTGCCTAGGTGAGGTCTACTGCATGACTTTACCCAGCTGTATGCAAAACACAGCATTCATTGTACCTAGCTTTTGCCCATTGCACTTTTATACATGGGCAAAAGGTATAGAAGTTGTGAAAGGGCACACCTCCAGATTTAGGGACAGTTTCTTCCCAGCTGTTATGAACCATCCTACCACAACCAGAGAGCAGTCCTGAATGCTATCTACTTCATCAGGGACACTTGGACTATCTTTGATCGGACTTTATGGGCTTTATGGGCAGTGATAGATCGGAATTTATTACTTTTCTTCCGTCTTTGAAAATGTCTCGGGAGCCAATTGATCTGCTTTTGGCAAGTGTTGAGGGGGAGATTTTGACCTGGATCCCAGGAGAATTAGTTGTCCTTTTAAAAATATCTTTAATACCCACCTGGACCACCACAGGTTCCATTATGTTCCAACATCGCACCCAGGCATTACAGCAGGACCTTAGTACTGCACTGGATATCAGACTAGACAATATTCTTAAATGCCACAATAATCTGACTCAAAAATAACTGGAACCTACTGAGCTCGGCCAGCACGATCAGCAGATACACTAATAGTAGGACACAAAATGATGGAGTAATTTAGCGGGACTAGCAGCATCTCTGGATAGAAGGAATGGGTGACGTTTCTGGTCGAGACCCTTCTTCAGATTGAGAGTCAGGGGGGAGGGAATCTGGTAATAAGCTTACAACCCAGTGGTATGAATATTGATTTCACTAACTTCAAGTAGCCTTTGCTTTCCCTCTCTCTCTCTGCCCCTCCCCCACCCTAGTAATCCGATTAGTTTCACTGTCCTGATTAATTTTACTGGTTGTATGCCTCCTTCTCATCTTCCCCTCAGCTCGTTAGCTCGTGTGTCAGACGACGTATCGCTCGCTGTTGGCTTCTGTCGTCGTCCAACGTGTTGACAGAATTGGTCGCCCAACGCGCCACAGAGTGCATCGTGTCGTCGTTTCTGGGGATCGCCACGAGGAGGTTTCTGTCATGATTCCCTCCCCTCAGCTAACAATGAACCATTCTACATGCCCTGATCATCACTGCTTTCATTTTCACCCCTCACCATCCTATTTCTCTAAACTCCGTCTCCCCTAACTCTCAGCCTGAAGTAGGGTCTAGACCCGAAACGTCGCCCATTCCTTCTCTCCAAAGATGCTGCCTGTCCCGCTGAGTTACTCCATCATTTTGTGTCTTATCTTCTCTGCCAACCAGCATCTGCAGTTCCTTCCTACACCAATAGTTGAATTGGTTTATCTTTTCAGCAATTCGGAGCACCCATGTTCGTTGAGACTCCAATTAATATATTTCCCTGCAGCATATTACAGGTTGGGTTAACTTTTCCATTAGCGCCAGCAGATGGCTCCAATGGTTATGCTATGGTCTCCTAAATATTATTATCAGCCAAGCCACAAAATGACTTTTATTGCCTCAAGATATATGGAAACTTTATTTACAGTGCTTTCATTTTCTCATCGGCAGAAATATGCGGCATTGTTGATTACAATATCAATTCCAGTGAATATAATTTGCTATAATAATCCAACTTAATAATTCAACAACGCAATGATTTATTTCATTCCGAATTCAATGAAACTCAAGCAGATGATGAAGCAGATTTCAAGAGGAGCATCATCATTGATGCGATTAAAGGATCTCAGTGTCTGTAACCTAATGTAAGCATGTGGAAGGGCACACTTGAGGTTGGGAGAGCGACATATGGAGGACCTGACTTAAACAGTGAAATGGAACTAACGAGGCAGCATTCTAAGCCAGAGGAAGAGAGAGTAAGGACCACAATTTATGTTTGAAAAGCTGCACAAGGAAGATTTATATCATGAATGTATATACTCCTCTGTTATTATAATACCCACATCAGAGAAAGGAAGAAAACTAACGGGATTATTGTTAGTGATGGTGCTAATGCCAAACTGAAGGTTAAATTAAAGGTGCTTACAGAGTATGATAGTGATAGAGATATGTTTCCGTAAGTTTTATTAAGTTTTTTTTATCCTGTGCTAGTGATAGATTATCATTGCTATTTAGTTTTCTTCCTGAAAGGCAATGCAAAATTTGAAACAAAAAAGAAAAATAGATGAGTAAATTGATAAGAAAATTCTGAAGGGTCCCGACTCGAAACATCGCCTAGTCATGTTCTCCAGAGATGCTACCAGACCCACTGAGATACTCCAGCAATTTGTGTCTATTTTTTGTGAATAAGAAGAAGGTGAATAGGATTGATGGAGATGTTCTGTTGCAGATAGCATGTAATATGGCCTTCCTTGATTGATTGTAAGATACGGAATGGAAATAGGCCCTTTGGCCCACTGAGTCCATGCTGGCCATCGATCGCCCATTCACACTCGTTCTATATTACCCACTTTAACATCTACTCTTTACACATCCCTCTACAGATGCTACCTGATCTGCTGAACTCGCAAGGAACGTTATCTATCCACGTATGTTGCCTGACCCACTGAGCCTCCAGCACTTTGTGCTCTGTTCAAGATTAGATTAACCTTGGGTTTCTGCCTCCACGGGATAGAAAGGTGGCGCAGCGGTAGAGTTGCTGCCTTTACAGCGCCTTTACAGAGACCCGGGTTTGATCCTGACTATGGGCACTGTCTCTACAGAGTTTATACGTTCTCCCTATAACAGCGTGGGTTTTTCTCCAGGTGCTCCGGTTTCCTCCCACACTCCAAAAATGTGCAGGTTTGTAGATTAATAGGCTTCAGTAAAAATTGACCATTTTCCATAGTGTGTCGGATAGGGCTAGTGTATCACTGAACACTGATCACTGATCGGCACGGACTATGTGGGCCAAAGGGCCTGTTTCCAACCAGGATTTCCAAACTAAACTAAAACTAAAAAAGCAAATCATCGTCCACATGTCTCTCTGAGAAAATATCATATTGAGATTGGGAGAATGTGCCGTAGTATTAGCAAGCATTGTGCCATTTGCAAAGCTATCCTGAATGTACCTATCTGCTTTGCCTCCGGCTATGCCATATCTTATTTCCAGGGACAGTCGCTTTTGACAAGAACCTCATTACTAAGCAAATTGGTATATGGACAGGAAATAATCTATTCCAGTGAAAACTTTGTCTGTATCCACTGAACTATATAACTAATTTTTTCAGACTCTGCTTTGAGCTTCAGTTCAGAATAATACATACACGACATATTAAAGCTATTTACAACAGCCCTATTCCAACTGACAAGACTTTCACTTCACATAATTACAAACACATCCAAATGAAACCGTTCTCGTGGAATAGGGCTGTGGTGTCGCTGTGTTACTGCACAACATTAAATCTTTAAATGGCACAATCGAGAAGTGTGTCTCATTTACCCACAGGAATTGATAATAGCTTGTTCAGATGCAACATTTACATAAGTCTCTGACTGCCTTGTAGAATATTCCACATGGAAATTGGGCGGCACGGTGGCGCAGCAGTAGAGTTGCTGCCTTACAGCGCCAGACACCCGGGTACGATCCTGACCACGGGTGCTACGGATGTTGTCTGTATATTCTCCCTCTGACCTGCATGGGTTTTCTCTGAGATCTTCGGTTTCCTCCCACACTCCAAAGACGTACAGGTTTGTAGGTTAATTGGTTTTTGGGTAGAAATGTGAATTGTCCCCGGTGTGTGTAGGATAGCGTTCACGTTATTGGGATCGCCGGTCAGGGTGGATTCTTTGGCCGAAGGGCCTGTTTCCGCACTGTATCTCTAAACTAAACTAAAACTAAATTTTCAGATTCCGCAGAGCTATAGAGACACCAGATGTTTTTGGGGGGGAATTCCCAAAGGAACAAAACTGATTTTAAACTATTTTTCCCCGGTGATCCAGCATAACTATTATGAATTTCCAGGTTTTATTTAAGATTGTCAACAATTTCAGGATTTTATACACAGTTGCTCTGGTGTCCTGTCCAACATTCCACCCACATCCAACACCAGGTAAGTTAGACACAAAGTGCTGGAGTATCTCAGGGCATCAGGCAACATCTCGGGAGAACATGGGAAGCACGGACTAGTCTGAGTTACTCCAGCACTTTTGGGTTTTTTTTTTGTATACCAACATCTGCAGTATCTCGTGCCACCAGGAAAGGTCTTAGAGTCTCTGAAGAAGGATCTCGACCTGAAATGTCAACCATCCATGTTCTCCAGAGAAGCTGCCGGACCCGCTGAGTTACTCCAGCACTTTTGTGCCTTTTTTTTGGGAAACAGCATCTGCAGTTCCTTCTGCCACCAGAAAAAAAGATCAGATCTTTCCCTTTGGGCACTTTGGGAGAACTTGTAGTTAACTTGGATCAGATAGCATTCATTTTTAAGGTGGTGATCATGCAAGATTCAATTTTACCAACACAAAATCAACCAAATCTCAACACAAACTACATGAACTCACCTAAGATTTCTTACTTGAGTCAATTGCCCAGCTCTTGAGGTCATTCTTCATGAAATACTAATTGCCTACTGTACAGGCATGGATTGGAGTTCATACATAAGTTACAGCCATCATAGAACAGTCTTGGTGGCACTTTGGAGCAAATGTAACAGTTTGTAACTTTTCAGGTTATTTAAATATCCACTCAAACATTTAAGCCCCTGTCCCACTTATGCCCCTGTCCCACTTAGGAAACCTGAACAGAAACCTCTGGTGACCTTGCGCCCCACCCAAGGTTTCCATGAGTCGCCAGAGGTTTTGGTCACTTGCCTGGAAAGCCTCGACCGAAGCCTGAGCTGCATCTACTGACCAAAGATCCTACAGGATCGTTGCTACCGACCGCGCACACACACACACACACACACACACACACACACACACACACACACACACACACACACACACACACACACACACACATCACGAAGGTGGGGACCAGGGACAGCGGAGGAGCGCTGTCCGCACGATGAAGAGGAAGGTAAACGGCTGCCACAGACCACGGTAAGTCCTTTAGAGAGCGCGGGAGGGAGGGAAGGAGAGAAGGGGAAAGAAGGGGAGAGAAGGACAGAGAAGGGGAAGAGAAGGGGAGAGAAGGGGAGAGAAGGGGAGAGAAAGGGAGAGAGAATTGGAGAGAGAAGGTGAGAGAGAAGGGAACTGGGAACTGTATTTATATGTCCAGAGGAAGTTTGTTAAGATGCATTATTAATGACCATTGCAGAAAGTAAAATGTGTAAGAGGCAACATTTTGGCATTGGCGTAAGGATTCATGCCCTACTCTGGGCAAGAGACTCTCTGCGTTGACCCGATCTATTCCTCTCATGATTTTGAGCACAATTTTGAAACTGGTGCATTTGATCAGTGTTCAGCAATGTTTTGGTTTAAAATAAAATATCCAGTACAGCACAGAAATTAACGTACCTTGATAATGTTTGATTCATACAGCTTAACATTTTGGATCATGGTCAACTCTCTATCCAGGAGATCTGACTTTAAATAACTGAAAAAATATATATTTTTAATTACGAAAAGG
The DNA here is from genome assembly GCF_010909765.2 of Amblyraja radiata. NCBI lineage: Eukaryota > Metazoa > Chordata > Chondrichthyes > Rajiformes > Rajidae > Amblyraja > Amblyraja radiata. The sequence goes on along the minus strand of NC_045967.1, from coordinate 47,816,960 downwards.
CATTTTCCAGTTAGGTTGAAGGAGCAAAGTCAATTCTTTAGTAAATTGAAAATGCATTCATTAATCTTTCATAGTCAACTTTTGCTTTCCTTGCACTAGGAATGATACAAATGGATTTTTGGATACTTCTGTAGTCAGTGGTAAATTACTATGTTAATCATTTCACTCTGGTGGACATGTAAACTTAATGGATGAAACCCGCTTTATAACACGGAGACACAAGGAACTGCCGATGCTGGAACGCTGGGCAAAACATCTCTGGAGAACATGTGTGGATGACGTTTCACAGAGTGCTGGAATAACAGCGGGTCAGGCAGCATCTGTGGAGAACATGGACGGGTGAAGTTTCACAGAGTGCTCGAGTAACTCAGCGGGTCAGGCAGCATCTGTGGCGAATATGGATGGGTGACGTCATCCATAGAACTCTACTAAGTTGATTGCACATGACTTACACAAAACCATGTTCACTTTGCCTAATTACTGTGAATTATTTTGGGTGTGCCGGGATAATTGCTTCAATTATAGCTTGTAATATTTCCCAATGACAGAGGTTAGGTTTAACTTCCCCATAGGGCAACAGTGGCAGAGTGGCGCAGCAGTGGGGCTTCTGCCTCACAGCGCAAGAGGCCCAGGTTCAAGCCTAACCATGCATGCTGTCCGTGCGGAGTTTGTACGTTCTCACTGTGATCGTATGGGTTTTCTCCGGGTGATCTGGATTCCTCCCACACTCCAAAGACGTGCAGGTTTGTAGGTTAATTGGCTTCTGTGCATTGCCCCTAGTGCATAGGATGCAAAAAGCGGGATTACATGGACCTAGTGTACGGGTGATCAATGGACTTGGTGGGCCGAAGGGCTTGTTTCCATGCTGTGTCTCTAAACTGGAGTTGTGATTGAACCCGGGTCTCTGGCACTCAGGCAGCAACTCTACCGCTGCGCCACCATCCCGCCCCTTATGCTCTATATTTTTCTTTCTTGATTAATCAGTAACTCATTATACTTTTTAAATTTTGCTCTATCTTCTATCTTTGCACAATTATGTGCTTTCTCTTTATTTTTGATCTGATCTTTAACTTCCTTAGTTAACTACAGATGTTCCCTTTGGAATTTTCCCATCTTGCTCGAAGACATCTATCCTGGGTATTCTGAGAGCTTGGCCTTAAACATCTAGAACTGTGTCTCAACACCATCTCAACACAGGAAAGTCAGGATGTTAACGCCCTAGATTTCTGGAATGTCACACAACATAGTAACAGGACACACAGGACAGCACTTGCTCTTCCATGTCCTGGTTTCAATCTGGCTGCTGCAAGTTGCTGCTAAATGAACACAAAGCACTTCATCGCGGAAACGACAAAATAAATAGGATCAATAATTCTATTTAATTGGGCCTTTTCTTATTGCATAAATTCAAGGATGACCTTGAGTCTCAAGAAAATTCTTCTTTTGTCGGAGAGAAAGGAAAGACAAAGAAGCAATTCTGAACATTCACGTGTTCAATGTAACTTTACTGAACGGCTTTTGCCTTGTCAGTGAACAGTGAGCTTCAAGTCGCCCCAGATTTGCAACTCCGAAAATACTGCTTTGTGAGGAAGAAGAAATTTGAGAATCAAAACATAAGTGTTGGAGTAGCTGCCTCGACCTGAAACGTCGCCTATCCATTCCCTCCACGGATGCTGCCCGACCTGCCGAGTTACTCCAGCACTTAGTGTTTAGCTTAAGGTTCCAGCATCTGCAGTTCCCTGGCGATCCACATGAGAATCTAGTTCACCTACAACTACCGACATTCACAATGACACCAGGCCCAGCACAAATTAAAAGACAGTTCAACTTCTAATGACTAATAGCGCTAGATATGTGTATTAATGCAAAAAGAATCTCAATGTGCAGTTGCACATGTGACAATCAAGGCACCATTGAACCATTGACTTTGTCCAAAGGGGGAACCTAGAGACATGATGTGCAAACTGTTGGGTGTCCGAGAAGTAATGTTAAATTAGGGAGGTCTAACAAGCTGAATAATCTTTTGTTTCGGACCAAGGAGGGGGGACAGGACATTTTGTCCGTTTTAGGATGCTGGTGGAACTGGAGAGCATTCGCCGATATGATCAGGTCAGTGATTGAGGATTGCAAGTGGACTGCTGGGCTGATGGGTTGGAGATTCAAAGAACAAGCCCACGAACAGGGAAAGGATTTGCCTCAGGTTTAGTTTAGTTTAGTTTAGAGATACAGCGTGAAAACAGGCCCTTCGGCCTGACAATCCACACTGACCAGAGATCCCCATGCACAACCACAGTCCCACACACTAGGGACAATTAACCTAGGCCGATCAACCTACAATGCCTGTATGTCTCTGGAGTGTGGGAGGAAACCAGAGCACCCAGAGAAAACCCATGCGGAGAACGTACAAACTCCGGACAGACACAGACATCAGGATCGAACCCGGGTCTCTGGCACTGTAAGGCAACTCTAGCACTGCACCACTGTGTCGTTAGCGGAGCAGGTGTGGTGATTGCAAAGCATAGCTTGGGGCTGGTGGTGGGTGAAGAGATTGTAATACTGGTGGAAAGGTATCCCAGTTAGAGAGAATCAGAACGGTTCTCCTGAGATCAGAGATAAATCCAGGTCAGGAGGGAGCAGTTTGACAGCAGGCTGCAGGCAGACTATATGTGATATTGGACACCATTCCTTGGAGTCAGGGTAACTGATTTCACACTATTCACTGCAAGCTCATGATTTTCCATTATTTCATTAAAGAAATTGAATCACATAATGCATGAAATGGTTTAAAGCTATAAGCAAAATCGTAAAGTTTGAAAAGGAATGTGTGCAATTTATATCAAAGTAGAAACATTTGACTCTAATATGAAGAAATGCATCAAGTTTAGCTTCATCTAGGTACAGACATTTACAATGATTAAGTCTTTGAAATAAAGGTTACCCTCAAGTAGAGACACCTGCAGATGTAAGAATCTTGAGCAAAACACTAAGCGCAAGAATAACTCAGTGGGTCAGGCAACACCTGTGGAGTCAATGGACAGAGCATTTTCAGGTAAGGACCTTTTCCAGTCTCATTCTTCTCCACAAGTTGAATGTGAGGTGCTGTTCCTCCAGTCTGTGTGTGGCCACACTCTGGCAATGGAGGAGGCCCAGGACAAGAACCTCAGTATGGGAATGGAAGGAGGAGGTAAAATGGATCGCAACTGGGAGATCGAGCAATATTCGGCTAAATGATCACCGAGTCCATGTTTGGTCTTGCTGATGTGAAGGAGGCCACGCCATGAGCACTAAATGAGGTAGTTGAGGTCAGAATAGGTGCATGTGAACTTCTGTCTCATCTGGAAAGTCCTCTGGAGTCCTTGGGGAGATATGAGAGAGGAGGTGTAGGGGCAGGCATTACATCTCCTGAAGTTACAATGGAAAGTACCTTGGAATGGGGTGGGCTGGGTTGGAGGGGGTGAGTGAACCAAGAACTGCGGAGGAAGCCATCTCTGTGGAAAGTGGAAAGAGGGGATATGGGAAAATGTGGCTGGTGTCAGGATCGCGTTGAAAATGTCAGAAATGTCAGAGAATGATGTGTTGGATGCGAAGGCTTGTGGGGTGAAAGTTCAAGATCCGGCACAGTCCAGCGGGAAAGCTGCTGCCTTACAGTGCTTGCAGCGCTATTGACCTGGGTTCGATCCTGACTACGGGTGCCGTCTGTCTGGAGTTTGTACATTCTCCCCGTGGGTTTTCTCCGAGATCTTCGCTTTCCTCCCACAATCCAAAGACACACAGGTTTGTAGGTTAATTGGCTTGGTATAAGTGTAAATTGGTGCTAGTGTGTGTAGGAGAGTGTTAATGTATGGGGATCGCTGGTCGAAGTGGACTCGGTGGGCCGAAGAGCCTTTTTCCACGCTGCTCTAAACTAGACTAAACCTGGGGAACTCTATCCTTGTTCCGCTAAAGGGGAGAAGGGGCAAGACGAGATATACGGGATGCACACTTTACCATTGTGTTGTAAACTACCCAAGCAGGTTATGTTTCATTTATATAGGGCGCTGTTGAGATCAAATTGGGAACACTATGCACAGTATTGGCTCCTTACTCATGAAAGATTATTTGGAACTTCAAAGAAGGGAAGTCTGGATTGGGCAGGTTGCTTATGATGAAAGGTTGGACAGACTAGATTCGCATCCCTTGAAGTGTAAAAGAGTGAGAAAGGACTTGACTGAAACATATAAGATCCTTTGCTGTCTTGACATGACGAATCTGAGAGGAAGTTTTCTTTTTCAACAAGATGAGGCGAAACATTTCTCTCACAGGGACATGAGTGTTTGGAATTCACTTCCTCAAAGGGTGGTTGAAGCAGAGTCTTTGAATATTCTCGTCAAATTTGTGTTTGATAAGCAATGATATTAAATTTTAACAACCTGGATAGGGCAGGTTTTGAGGGACACAGGGCAAACACAGGCAGGTGATACTAGTGTAGATGGGGCATAGATGGGGCTTGGAACTGGGGTTTGAAAAGCTTGCAGTGCGGGCGGCGCTGACCAACATCGAGGAGTCCTGGGACCATTTGCCGAGGGCCGCCAGCGTTGAATCTCCGACCAGCACGGCCTGTGGACTTCGGGAGCCGCGGATTCCGGTAGGAAGTGGCCGATTCGGATGTCCAAGCCGTTGAGGAGGTTCTCCCGTTCCGACGTCAGAGTTCCAGCATCCCGGCGAGAGGCCCTGAACATCGGGCCGCCCGTGGCGGCGACTGCGAAGGGTTCGGGAGGCCCCGACCACGGGTGAACAACGGAGGACAACGGAGGAGGATGACTGAATTCTAGAGCCTTCCCTCACAGTGGGAAACTTTGATTCCGTTGTGTGGGGATGTCTGTGAGCCATAGACAAAGTCTATCGTGTTCTGTGCTCTTTATTATTCGTATGACTGTATGACAACACTTCACTGTACCTATTGGTACATGTGACAAATACATATATCTTGTATCTTGCATATTGGTCAGCATGGGCAAGTTGGGCTGAAGGGCCTATTCCTACGCAGTATGACTATGGCTCAAAGTGAGATATGTGGTTATAATCAGCTCAGCCATGATTTTACTGAATGACGGACACAACTTGAGGGGGGTGGGGTGGAAATCTACTGGCCTATTATTTTCTAACACTTCATGTTCATGAGTTCACGTTTTGATTTCTCATGTTATCGTTTTGTCTGCAGATTTTATACATCTGATCTATTTCAAACAGCAGAAAGTGCAATCATAACCTTCATATCTTTAGAATGTACCACAACTTATACACAAAGAACATTAACAGCATGACATGTTCAATCAGGTTTTATGCTGCTCTTTTTAATGAATGAATGATTTTACAACTATTAGTCAATTCATTACCAGGGATAATAATGGCATCTCTGACAAACCTCATTTTTCTTCTCTAATTTTCATGAGTGAATCATAAATCAAAAATGACTGCAATGTTTGCTCTGTAACTGTTGTATATGTCACATTTCCAAACTTCCAGCAAATATTCTTTTGTTCATGATTTGTCATTGTGATACTAATGGAAGGGAAATAAAATTAGTTTTTTTTTCTCCCGAAGTTTACATGATGCTGGAATAACAGTCTAAGTGACAGCTTAGCAAGCTTAAGATTCAAGGAATTAAATGGATGAAAATTGGCTTGACAACATTTAATAAGATTGGCTGAAAGAAAACTGTAAGTGTGGCATGCCGGCAGAATATTCTTCCCAACGGGAATGGGAAGAAGAGGGAATAACCGGGATGTAAATGATCCTTGATTACGTTGGCTGCTATATCGAGGCAACATGCAGTGTAGATGGAGTCAATGGTGGGAAGGCTAGTTTGTGTGATGGACTATGCTACATCCATAACTCTCTTCAATTTCTTGTGATTTCGTGTTAGGTTTGCAGAGGCAGCGTAGAAATAGGCTCTTCGGCCCATAGGGTTTGGGCAAATAATGATCACCCATACATTAGTTCAATTTTACACACTTGGGGCAATTCACAGCAGCTAATTAACCTACAAACCTGCACGTCACATGGAGAACATACAAATTCCATACAGACAGTACCCATAGTCCAGATCTAACCCAGGTCTATGGTGCTGTAAGGTAGCAACTCTACCACACATGGAAGGATTGTTTGTTTAGTTCAGTTTAGTTTATTGCAACGTGTACCGAGGTACAGTAAAAAAACTTTTGTTGCGTGCTAACCAGACAGCAGAAAGACAATACATGATTACAATCGAGCCATTCACAGTGTACAGATACATGATAAGGAAATAACGATTTGTGCAAGATAAACCCAGTAAAGTCTGATGAAAAATAGTCTGAGGGCCACAAATGAGGTAGATGGCAGCTCAGGACTGCTCTCTAGTTGTGGTTGGATGGTTCATTTGCCTGATAACACCTGGGGAGAAACTGTCCCTGAATCTGGAGGTGAGCATTTAAACACTTCTGTACCTTTTGCCCGATGGGAGAAAGGGGAAGAGGGAGTGGCCAGGGTGTGATTCGTCCTTTATGCTGCTGGCCTTGCCGATGCTGCATGAGGTGTGAATGGAGTCAATGGATGGGAGGTTGGTTTGTGTGATGGTCCACAATTTGCTGCAATTTCTTGCGGTTTTGGATGGAGCTGTTCCCAAACCAAGCTGCGTTGCATCCTGATAAAATGCTTTCGATGGCGCATCTGTAGAAGTTGGTGAGAGTTGTAGGGGACATGTCAAACTTCCTAAGCATTCTATGGAAGTAGAGGTGTTGGTGTGCTTTCTTGGGTGTTGTCCCAATAAGGTTTAGAGGAATATGGGTGAAATGCTAGCAAATGGAACAAGCTTGTCAAAATGCTGAAATTAGGTGGATTCTATGGGAGGTAAACATCAGCAGGTGTTCCTTCTGGATGGGCAATAGTTGTTGCATGGGAAAATGCTGTCAGAGGAGACCAGGGAGCCATGAAGGGAATAGTCCATTTGCCATGCATGTGGGTAGCACGGTGTTGGAGCAGTAGAGTTGCTGCCTTACAGTGCTTACAGCGCTTTCAGCGGCAGTGACCCAGGTTCGATCCTGACTATGGGTGCTGTCTGTACAGAGTTTGTACATTCTCCCCGTGACCTCATGGATTTTCTCAGAGATCTTTGGTTTCCTCCCACACTCCAAAGACACACAGGTTTGTTTGTAGGTTAATTGGCTTGGTGCAAATGTAAATTGTCCCTAGTGTGTGTAGGATAGTGTTAGTGTGTGTGGACTCTGTGGGCTGAAGGGCCTCAACTAAACTAAAACTAACAAAGTGTGGAGATGGTGGTGGGATTTTAACAAAATGGCTTTGTTAGATGATAATCCATTAAACAACCGTATCCGCAGGAAGGAACTGCAGATGCTTGTTTACACTGAAGTTGGACACAAAAAGCTGCATACTCAGCGGATCAAGCAACATCATCGGAGAAAAGGAATAGGTGAAATTTCACGACTCTTCTTCAGACTGAGAGGCATGGGAAAGGGAAACAAGAGATATAGAAGGTAAATAGTACAGATGAATGAAAGATATGCAAAAAGCAACAATAATCAAGAAAATGTGGAGCCCACTATAGTCCATGGTTAGCTGTGGGGTAGGTGATAACGAGTTATACAGACAGTGAAGTTCAACAGGCCAACACTAGGGTGGGGAAAGGACAGTGAGAGAGGGGATGTAAGGGTTACTTGTTAGAGAGATCAAAAGTCATACTGATGGGTTGTTAGCTGGTCAAGCGAAATAGGAGATACTGTTCCTCCAATTTGCGGTTGGCCTTACTCTGATAATGGAGGATGCCCAGGACAAAAAGATCAGTGTGGGAATGGGAATGGGAGTTGAAGTGTTTGGCAACCGGGAGATCGTGTAGGCCAATGCGGACTGAGCAAAGGTGTTCAGCACAACGATCACCCGGTCTGCGCTTGGTCTTGCCGATATTTCAGTGAAACGATCGGCCAGTCTGCCCTTGGTGTTGCTGTTATTTCAGCAAAATGATCTCGAGACCAAACGCACTGTGACAATGAAGTACCAGTGAACCATTGAACCATGTTTAATTCCTCCCAAGGTACCTAAAAACAAATTACTTTCCATTCCACTGACAGCTGTATCGTTGCTACATCCTGCACTCGTACAGAACTCATTTGTTGCTCGTTTCCACCTTTCTCTCATCCTAACCTGGCCGACTTCAGAATCTTCCCCTCCTTTTCTGAGGAAATGAAAACATGACAAATCAAAGGAAACTTGAACAAAGGGTTACTTGAGGTTACTAGGGTGGCACGGTGGTTTAGTGATGGTGTTGCTGCCTTACAGCGCCAGGGACCTGGGTTTGATCCTGACTACGGGTGCTTCTCCGTACGGCGTTTATCCATTCTCCCCGCGACCTGCGTGGGTTTTCTCCGAGATCTTCAGTTTCCTCCCACACTCCAAAGATGTACAGGTTTGCAGGTTAATTGGCTTGGTGTAAATGTACAATTGTCCCTAGTGTGTGTAGCATGGTATTAATGTGCGGGATCGCTAAAGAAGTCCCTTCTCGTCTCCTTCCTAAAGGAACGCCCTTTAATTTTGAGGCTGTGACCTCCAGTCCTAGACTCTCCCACTAGTAGAAACATCCTCTCCTCATCCACTCTATCCAAGCTTTTCATTATTTGGTACGTTTCAATGAGGTCCCTGCTCATTCTTCTAAACTCCAGTGAGTACAGTGCCAGTGCCGTCAAACGCTCATCATAAATTAACCCCCTCATTCCTGGGATAATTCTTGTATAACCTCCTCTGGACCCTCTCCAGGGCCAGCACATCCTTCCTCAGATATGGTGGCCAAATTTGCACACAATACTCCAAATGCGGGCTGACCAGTTCCTTGTAGAGCCTCAGCATTACATCAGAATAATTTTCCTAACTCAGAGCTGTCGAGCTCTCTGAGAATTTCTATGGGATTTCCTCTAATATTTCCAAACTCAAGTTAAAATGGGCTGAGTTCACCTAACCTCATGCCATCCTGAATGGGCTGAGTTCACCTAACCCCTTGCCATCCCGGAACGGACCTCTAAGGCAAGAACTCCTTGCTTGGACAAGGAATGCAAAGCTACACGCAGTGTTCATACCACTGTCTCACCACGGCTCTTTACAATTGCAGTACGGTACTGACCCCCGGATCCTTTCGTACATCTATCACCATTTAAATCATAAAATGCCTTTGCGTTTTGAATAAAAGGGTTACATAATAGTGGATGCAAGGAACTGCAGATACTGCTTTACCAAAAAAAGACACAAAGTACTGGAGTAACTCAGCAGGTTAGGCAGCATCTCTGGAGAGCAGGAATAGGTGAAGTAAGAAGGGTCCTGAACTGAAACATCAAGAAAGTCCCGACTCAAAACATCACTAAGCCATGTTCTCTAGAGATGAAATGCCTGGCTCGCTGAGTTCCCCCAGCATTTTGTGTCTTTTTTTCCACACAGTAGTGGATAGGTTCACATTTATCCCTGTTAGACTGCACCTGCAAAGCATTTTCCCACACACAACTTTTCCGAAAAACACCTTGAGGCCTCCTTGAATCCCCTTCACAACTCACACCCAGTTTTGTGTCAAGTAGAAACTTATAAATATTGCATTTGGTTCCTCTCACATAAATCATTTGGACCAAATGGAAACAAGCTTGATGTAAGCCCATTGATCTAAATCGAGCATGATACATTGTTCAGGATGTTGCACTTTCAGCTTTGTTTTAGAGATACAGTGCGGAAACAGGCCCTTCGGCCCACTGAGTCCGCAAACGGCCAGCGATCCCCGCACATTAATACTACTAGTACTGCCTTCGACCTCCTACGACTATGTTGAAGACTAGCTTCGACTATCTTCGATTTACTCGCCAATGTTCTTGGGGAAATTGGACACAGAATAGTGGAGAGTGAAGACGACCACCTTCGACTACCTTCGACTATACTAACGTTATCTACGATTACCTTAGACTACCATCGATTACCTTCGATTGCCTTCGATTACCTACGAATAACATGCCGACCTACTACGACCTACTTCGACTAAACCTACGAGTAAAAAAAATAGATTTTTTCCAAGCCGACCAATTTTTACTCGCGGACAATTTTTCAGCAAACTAAAAAATACTCCTCGACCAAACTGAGGCCGCGAGCATGCGTGAAATTCTCTCGAGCATGAAGGAGCGTTACAGTGACCTCCTAGGACCACGTGTCGACCATGCTGCGAGTTTGTGGCAAGCGCATACTCTTCTAAACTCGCAAATTAGGTCCCCACAGTGGGACAGGCCTTTAAAGCTGAGCACCCGGAGAAAACCCACCGAGTCACAAGGAGAACGTACACATTTTGCACAGACAGTACCTATGGTCAGGATCAAACCCGGGTCTATGGTGCTGTGAGGCAGCAACTCTACCGCTGCACCACCGTGCCACCCATTGGCTGGTGATCCAAGTTTATTCATCAACTGCAACCTTGCCATGACTTCCAAATCTCTGGGAACCTTTTCTCCAGCCATTTCTATGCCATGCATAGTCACTGTTGATTGAATATTACATTGAACCAGTCAGATCTTTGGAGACAATGGAACATTGTGCCTGCGTGACAGTCGGTAGCTTTTGCAGCTTGCTGGAAGACGATTTCCTGCCAAACACACAAAAGAGAAATTAACTTTTCTCTCTTCACTGACGGAAACAAATTCAACAGCTCTAATGATCTTTTGAGTTGATTTCAATGCATTGTAACAAAAACCTTACACTGACTCCTCAGCTGAAGGGGGAACGGTAATGTTGTGTGAACGGTGATAGCAACTCTCAATCGCTGCGCCACCGTGCAACCCATTTGTGCCAAGGCAGCATGAACCACCTTTGTAGAGGAATGAACACTCTTTAAGATTGCAACTGAAGCTCCTCGTGAGATTTCACTACTACATGTTTGATGCTGCCATCTGGTGCCTGAAATTTTATTTTAACTCTTCTATTCCTCATCCCAATAAACAATTACATTGAGAATTGTGGACAGCAGCCCAGACCATCCATTGCCTGCACTGTCACCTCACGCTGCCTCGGCAAGGCCAGCAGCATAACCAACAGTGAGTCTCACCGCAGTTGGATACTATCGCAGCGTTTCGACAGGTACACGGACAGGGTAGGTTTAGGCGGATATGGGCCAAAAGCCGACAGGTGGGAGTAGTTTACACTCACAAGTTCACACAAGTTATAATTAACAGAATTAGGCCATTCGGCCCATCGAGTTTACACCGCTATTCAATCATGGCTGATCTCTGCCTCCTAATCCAAATTTTCCTGCCTTCTCCCCCAAAACCCTTGACACCCAGTTCTAATCAATTTGTCTACCTCTCCTTTAAAAATATCCACTGACTTGGCCTCCACAGCTCTCTGTGGCAATGGGTTCCATAGATTAACTACCCTCTGACTAAAAAAAGTTCCTCCTCACCTCCTTTCTAAAAGTTTGCCCTTTAATTCTGAGGCTATGACCTCTGGTCTTAGACTCTCCCACCAGTTGAAATGGGCATGTTGGTCAGTGTGGGCAAGTTGGGCCGAAGGGCCTGTTTCCACGCTGTGTGACTGTGAGAAACTGCTCAAATTTGAAGAGTTTTTACAAGCTAAGATAATTATTTGTTCACTGGTCCATTGAGCTGAGTCATAAGTCACTTGACAATTATGTGTTCGGCACGGACTAGAAGGGTCGAGATGGCCTGTTTCTGTGCTGTAATTGTTATATGGTTATATGGTTATATGGTAATAATACCAACTTTATTTGGTGTTTCCACACAGCTGGAGCCGCAAAATGCTACAGGGCAACTTGTTTCATTTCCCTGAATGTAGTAACCTTGGGCACCCAGGCACAAGATCAAAGGTGTGCAAAGTAACCTCTTCCTTTAGAAGGTGGTAAATCGCTGCAAATTCTCCATCCCGTAGGTTTGAAATCGAAGGTAGACACAAAAAGCTGGAGTAACTCAGCGGGACAGGCAGCATCTCTGGAGAGAAGGAATGGGGGACATTTCGAGTCCAGACCCTTCTTCAGACCCGAAACATCACCCATTCCTACTCTCCAGAGATGCTGCCTGTCCTGCTGAGTTACTCCAGCTTTTTGGGTCTATCTACGGTTTAAACCGGCATCTGCAGTTCCTTCCTACACCAGAATTGAAACCGAGCCACACAAAGTGATAAAATGGCTGATGTCCAAAGACTTGAGTGAAAAGTCAATGTCTTTAATTTGGTAGAATAAAGGTGTGAAGCCAAGGGAATTCAATAGATTAACTACAAAGCAGGTGAAGACTCAATTAAATGGTACAAATTAGGATATGCAAGTGCCTTGAAGTGAGTAGGAGGCCTTTGGGCTGTAGGGCTGGAGGAGGATATGGAGAAAATGAAGTTATTTATACAAAGGATAGACACAAATAGACAATAGGTGCAGGAGTAGGCTATTTGGCCCTTCGAGCCAGCACCGCCATTCAATATGATCATGGCTGATCATCCCCAATCAGTACCCAGTTCCTGCCTTCTCCCCATATCAGCATTTCACTCCAAAATGCTGGAGTAACTCAGCGGGTCAGGCAGCGACTTTTAACCGGGAAGGTTTCCGACCCGAAACCTCATCTATTATTTTTCTCCAGAGATGCTGCCAGACCCGCTGAATTACTCAAGCATTCTGTGTCTATCTTCAGTATAAACCAGTTCCTTCCTATACATTATTTATACAAATGATGGATGACACTTTGTGTGGCTACTCTTTGCATACCTTGGATATGAAAAACAAAGAATAGTGACTTGATGCATGTGACAATAATGTCACATGCATTCATTCATTCATCCATCAATCCATCCATCCATCCATTCATCCATTCATTCATTCATTCATTCATTCATTCATTCATTCATTCATTCATTCATTCATTCATTCATTCATTCATTCATTCATTCATTAATGCATTAATTAATTCATTCATTATAACCAGGAAGCTGCCATTGCAATGGATAGGATGGTGGACGTATGAGGCTCGGTGCATGATTGAACACAGGCACAGGAGTTTTGGATGACCTTAGGTGTATAGAGGGTGCAAGTAAACTGGAATAATTTACAATCAGATAACAAAGGTTTCAGCAACAAAAACCAAGACAGGGGTGGAAGGCAGTCGAACGGGAAAGACAGAGGCAGTTTCGTTGAAACAAGAAGCTGGTTTACAAAAGAAGGCACAGGGTGCTGGAGTAGTTCCGCAGGTCAGGCAGCATCTCTGGAGAACATTGAGAGGTGCTGTTTCAACTCGGTACCCTTCTTCTGACAGGCAGTTTTGATGTGCAGAGGACATGGAGTTTGAATGTAGAAACTAAGAACTGCAGATGCTGGTTAGTACACAAAAGGACACAATCACCATCACAATGACAATAAGATTTTATTAGCCAAGTATGTTTTGCAACATACGAGGAATTTGCCATGTCAGTCACACAAATAAAAAGTCACACAAAATACACTTCTACACAAACATCCACCACAGTGACTCCTCCACATTCCTCGCCATGATGGAAGGCGACAAAAAGTTCAAATCTTTTCCCTTCTGTGCTGGAGTAACTCAGCAGGTCAATCTTTGGAGATCATGGATAGGTGACATTTGGGGTTGAGACCTTTCATCGGTCTGGAAACATGCTTTGGCATGGCAGTGGAACTGGTTTTAATTGAACGTGTCAAAGTACAAGTGTGAATTACAGCCACTCAGGGGTAATAGATGGAAGTTAATTGATAGCTGTGCAATCTTTTCCCAGTAAGAGATAAACACTTTCGCGAGAACAGTGGAGCAGCAGGTAGAGCTGCTGCACAGAGACCCAGTTTTAATCCTGAACTCGGGCTCTATCTGCACGGAGTTTGCATGTTCTCCCTGTGACTGCCTGGGTTTCCTCCAGGTGCCCCGGTTCCCCCCCACATCTCAAAGATGTGCGGGTTTGTAGGTCAATCGTCCTCTGTACAATTGCCCCTAATGTATAGGGAGGGAATGGGAACGTGGGATAACCTAGAACTGGTGCAAACGGGTGAGCACTGATCGGCATGGACTCAGTGGGCCGAAGGGCCTGTTTGCTCCTGTACCTCTTAGGTAAACTAAACTATAGCAGAGCGCCGGATGGAAGCCCATATGATCACAGGGAGAAGATGCAAACTTCACACAGACAGCACCCGAGGTCAGGATGGAACCTGGGTCTCTAGCGCTGTGAGGTCACAGCTCTACCAGCTTCATCACTTGCCTCCCTCAAAAAATGGAGTTTTGATTCCTTAAAAGTGCTTCACTTCTCAGTAGCTATCTGTATATATATAGAACCTGGAAGAACTGTGTATGTAGTATTAATCATCCTAATCTTCCTTACATTGTTTTTTAATCAATGTTTAATCTATAGTGTTTACCTCATGAAAAATGGACTCCATTTCTAATCTTCTTGTGCCACCACCTGATCAACCCATGAAATACTAAATGGCAGAATAGGTCCATAGTTCTATTATAATTATAACCATTTAAACGATGGCACTTAATCAATGAATAAAACTCATTATGAGATCTTTCTTAATTATAAAAGGAGCACATTGGTATCTGATATTTCTCTGATGTTAAACAGGCACGGAATACTTAACTGTTTCTTGATACATCTTATTGCAATAAACAAACTCAACAGTGGTTTAGACTTCATTTAAATCCTCGAACATGCTGATTGTTCCGAACTTTATGAGGTAATTTTAAATGGAGTTCCATACCATTAACTTTAGGAGTCAGTATAATTTCTTTTCAAATTATCTTTTCCAGATACTATTATTGCTTTGTTATTTTGAAACATTTTCCATTATGCCAATCTGAGACAAATAATATAAAGCGATGTTTTTTAGTAAATAGTTATATTGTCAATCTCACTCACTGGCACCAAATCCTGCTCCCTCCGGTCCCACTAGTAATAACAGCAAAGATGTCACGCTCGTGCTAATTCTCAAACTGCCCACAAAATTTGTGGCAGTGGTGGATATTTTCATTGTGATTTTAATAGAATATCTCATTTGTTTCTCACGCGTCCTGCTGAGAAAGATCATCGGTGCAGAACTCCAATACTCCAAATTACACAGTATATACAACACTCAATAGTGAGCAGTTTTGGGCTCCGTATCTGAGGCAGGATGTGCTGGTATTGGAGGGGGTCCTGAGGAGGTTTATGAAAATGATCCCAGGAATGATTGGGTTAACATTTGATGAGTGTTTGACGGCACTGGGCCTGTACTCACTAAAGTCTAGAAAGTTGAGGCGGGGATCATCTCATTGAAACTTATCGAATAGTGAAAGGCCTGGAGGTAGTGGATGTGGAGAGGATGTTTCCACTAGTGGGAGCGTCTAGGACTGGAGCCTATAGCCTCAGAATAAAATTATGTACCTTTAGAAAGGAAATGAGGAGGAACTTCTTTAATCAGAGGGTGGTGAATCTGTGGAATTCATTGCCACAGAAGTCTGTGGAGGCCCAGTCAATAGATATTTTTTAAGGTGGAGATTGAAAGGTTCTTGTTAAGTAATGGTGACAAGGTTTATGGGGGGAAGGGCAGGGGAATGGTGTAGAGATGGAAGGATAGATCAGCCATGATTGAATGGCGGAGTACAATTGATGGGAGGACTAATAATAATAATAATAATACATTTTATTTATGGGCGCCTTTCAAGAGTCTCAAGGACACCTTACAAAAATTTAGCAAGTAGAGGAGAAACATGTAAGCGGAATGAAATAAATAATAGAGACATGACTAGTACACAAATTAAAGACAGAATTCAATTCAAAACACAATATGAGGCAATTCAAGCACAGATGAAAAGGGAGGGGGACGTGGGGCTAAGGATAGGCAGAGGTGAAGAGATGGGTCTTGAGGCAGGACTGGAAGATGGTGAGGGACACGGAATTGCGGATCAGTTGGGGGAGGGAGTTCCAGAGCCTGGGAGCTGCCCTGGAGAAGGCTCTGTCCCCAAAACTGCGGAGGTTGGATTTATGGATGGAGAGGAGACCGGCTGATGTGGATCTGAGGGACCGTGAGGGTTGGTAGGGGGAGAGGAGGTCAGTGAGATATGGGGGGGCCAGATGGTGGAGGGCTTTATAGGTGAGGACCAGGATTTTGTAGGTGATCCGGTGGGAGATGGGAAGCCAGTGAAGTTGTTTGAGGACTGGAGTGATGTGATGCCAGGATTTGGTGTGGATGATGAGTCGGGCGGTTGCGTTCTGGACCAGTTGGAGTCGGGCCTAATTCTGCTGGTACAATTTCTGAACATTTGAGAAATTTTCTGAACATTTGAGAATGGATCATTCGACAAAGACGGACTTGTACGATGAACGGTGAAAGGTTTATTGAATCTCACCTAAAGTCCACGTGCAAGTACCTTCCATGAGAGATCGTCGGACGATTACTATCCTCTTCCTAACCTGTAGATGCTGAGCACAAGTGTAGCACTTTAAGATTCCGGGTTGAAGCAGGAACAAACCATACAAAGGGTTTGGTTATAAGGTCATAAGGATTAGGAGTACAATTAGGTCATTTGGCCCATCAAGTCTACCCCGCCATTCAATCATGGCTGATCTATCTCTCCCTCCTAACCACATTGTTTTGGATATTTTGGCTCTTAAAAATCGAATCCATAAATGATACACTGTTTGCTTCTGAGTGCTCTTCTTATCAAGTAGCAGATAATGTGTGTGGCTTAGTAATACTGTTACGGTGCGATCACCAAGCAAGACTGGAAAGAAACCTGACAAGGTTTAAAATTCACGAATTTATTTAATGCAACAACTGAAGTAATAGTTGATAACTGGTACTTAAGAGACCTTAAATTATAAGGCCATCATCCTTATACAGTCAAGCAGTGCTCCATCCGAGAGAGAAAAAAATAGCCAGCATTTAATGTGAATATTCTGATGAATAACAAAAACCGTTATATTCTCCTCCTTTTCTTGTTGAGAAATGGTACAAGCATTTTGGCAGAGTAATGCATAACATGGGATACAAACCTCACTCTGGTTTACACACTTACTTAAGTGAAAATCTTAGTGTAGCTTAGTTTAGAGATACAGCGTGGTAACAGGCCCTTTTTTGGCCCACCGAGTCCTGCTGCCTTACAGCGCCAGAGACCTGGGTTCGATCCTGACCACGGGTGCTTGTCTTTTACAGAGTTTATACGTTCTCCCTGTGACCTGCGTGGGTTTTCTCCGG
This sequence comes from Amblyraja radiata, assembly GCF_010909765.2. Taxonomy (NCBI): domain Eukaryota; kingdom Metazoa; phylum Chordata; class Chondrichthyes; order Rajiformes; family Rajidae; genus Amblyraja; species Amblyraja radiata. The sequence continues at coordinate 47,799,736 of NC_045967.1, read as the reverse complement.
GATCTCCAGTTTCCTCCCACACTCCAAAGACGTGCAGGTTTGTAGGTAAATTGGCTTGGTATAAACGTAAATTGTCCCTAGTGTGTGTAGGATAGTGTTAGTGTGCGGGGATCGCTGGTCGGTGCGGACTCGGTTTGGCCGAAGGGCCTGTTTCCGCTCTGTTTCTCGAAACTAAACTAAAATAAAAAATGTCACTTCAGAAGGCAATTAACAGTCAATCACGTCGATGTCTTTCCACAGTCACACTCAGGGAAGTTCAAGCAAGGATGGCACACTCTCTGAAGAGCTGTCAGCAACACATCCCTGCAGCCTGAATGATGAGGTTCAGGCTGCCTCTGTGCAGATGCTTAATTGTGACATTAATAATGCATTTAGTGGTATTAAGAGAATGTCTCTTAAATTCTCCATATTCTAATTGATGTATCATTATTGCACAGGCCGATTGTTACCAACTTTGTGAATCCGCACACTCGGGAGCTCTGGCCTTTGGGGTAAACAGCATTGTCATTTGTGTCTCCGTCATTTACCCAAGGCAAAACTGATAAATTGTTGATCAAGGTCCGTTTAAATGCCTGCAGGCTGGATTTTTGCACAATACAAGTGAATGCATTATTGATTTAAAAAAAAGAAATACTGCAAACCGTTGGAAATTCCACGTAACAAAAAAAACATATATATATATATATTAGTGTGTGTTGGAAATACAGAGCACGCAGTCAGCATACTGGAAAATAGATTTTCTGTTATACTTTCCTCCACTCTCTTCCTGAAGGTTCTGACCCATGGCTCAGGAAATGCTTTGCAGCGCCTCACCCCAAGGGGCCGTTCTTCATGTTTAAATCTTGACAGTACGCGTTAGTTGGCATGCTGATCAACTCAACTCCAGCTTGACACACACAAGCTAAACTCTGTCTGATGCACCACACGTACCCACGTTTGCAGTAAAGGTCAGTAAATAGGGGGTGAGGACCACGAACCAGAATGGATGTTGAGCCTGTGACCAAAAGCAGCGCTTTCCCAGGCTGCGTCGGCCTCTAATGCAGAGTGAGCTTTGGGCAGAACCGTGGGCTGAGCTGAAGCACGAGCCCACTTGGAGAGCCTGCACATTAATACAGCGCTCTTGCTCCCTCTCGTGGGCTCGACAACATTATGAAATATTTCCCTGGAATATTCTATTAATTGTAGGAAAACCGAGGAGAAAGAGGTGCAGTATTCAAATCACATAATATCAATTCGTTTTGCATTAAGAAAAATACAAATACTGATATTTTATTTTATCTATAATGGCCTGCATTTATTTTACATTTGAACCTATATGTATATATATATTTATATATATATAATATAGCCTGAAACTACACACACACACACTCGCACACACACACACAAACACACAACGCTGATGTAACTCAGCAGGTCAGGCATCGTTTCTGGAGAAAATGGATAGGTGATGGTATATATATGCTAGACTAAGTGGGACCCGTTGGGTCCCATGTTCACACGGGAGGGCTGGTCCCCCAATGCAATATTCCACCTCTCCACCAATTCCAATATTGGTGGCCAGTGGAGAGGGGGAGGGGGGTTTTCTGGAGCGCCAGATAGGGTGTTGTGGGCCGAAGGGACTGGTTTCCAGAGGGCTAGTACGGACATTGTGGGCCAAATGGATTATTGGGCTGGCAGCTCAGTCACTCAGGCCTGGTGGGCTGGCAGCTCAGTCACTCAGGCCTGATGGGCTGGCAGCTCAGTCACTCAGGCCTGGTGGGCTGGCAGCTTAGTCACTCAGGACTGGTGGGCTGGCAGCTTAGTCACTCAAGGTTGGTGGACTGGCAGATCAGTCACTCAGGGCTGGTGGGCTGGCAATTCACTCACGGCTATTCCTTGAAATTCCATTTCAAGCAGAATGCAGGCCACCAAATTACATTTCATAGCATTTCAAGCAGAGTGCAGGCCACCAAACTCAATTTCACAGCATTTCAGGTGGACTGCAGGCCACCAAACTCAATTTCACAGCATCTCAGGCAGAGTGCAGGCCACCAAATTCAATTTCAGATTCTTGAACATTTTTATTAATAACTGAAGAAATAATGCACACATGTTTCAGGTAAGCTGATTTGACTCCAGGGGGTAAATCTCTATTGGAATTGGTTAGTGTGTATGTGACGCCACCCCCCCCCCCCCCCCTCCCACCCTCGCAACCGCTCGTTGAGGGGACGGGACACAACAGGTCTCCCTTGGCCTAGTATACTTATAAAACTCTGATCTTGGGTGTGGATGTATTTATGTGTGGATTTGTGTGTGGATTTATTAGTGTGTGTGGGGGGTGGTTAGTGTGTGTGTGACGCCGCTGCCCCCCCGTAACTAAGTGGGACCCGTTGTGTCCCAGCTTCACATGGGAGGGCTGGTCCCCCAACGCAATATTCCACCTCTCCACCAATTCCAATATACACACTCACACACAGACTCTCACACACACACACACACACACACACACACACACACACACACACACTCACATATACTCACACACACATGCATACTCACACACACACACACACACACACACACACACAATTCACACACACATGCATACTCACACACACACACATGCATACACTCACACACACATACACTCAAAGACACACTTACATACACACACATACACCAATAGCTCCAGCACTCTGTGACTTCTTTTGCAAACCAGCATAATGTCATAAGATCATAAATGATAGGAGTAGACACAGTGTTGCCCATTCCATTCACAAATGCTGCTGACCTGCTGAATTACTCCAGCACGTTGCATTTTGTTCAAGATTCCAGCATCTGCACTTCCTTGTGTCTCCAAAATCAATTTCTTCTTGTAAATAGAACTGAACGCAGAGCTATACCTGAGGCAGCTCACAGGGGCATTAGTAAACAGAATTTGACATCACACCATTGGGATCAGTGACAAAAGCTTCATTAAGTTATTATGTGCATCTTAAAGTGGGAAAAAAAGCAGATTGGTAGAGTTCTTAAGTGTAGATTGGTTATTTCCTACTAACCAACTGTAGTGCTTGTTAGTAGTTGCTCCGCATAAAATGCGATTCATTTTACCAAGACCCCTCCCTGGGGGTTCCCCGGTCATATCCCCGGTAACTTCTCCGGTGAAAGGAGGAGAAGCGGATTTGTACCGCACACGTGCTGGACGGGTCAGCAGGCCACCCATTAGATACGGTGATTTTGTGTAACTATCTAAACTTCCCCATATGCGTTATTAACGTTCGGGTTACTATATTGTTTGGCCACCATGTTCCCACGTTTCTATGCTTTATTTTGTTTCTACAAGGAAAGATGTAGATTGGTTATTTCCTACTAAGCAATTGTAGTGCTTGTTAGTAGTTGCTCCCCCTAATATGCGATTCGTATTACCAAGAGCTTGCCTACACCATTCAGTCTGAGTAGCTGCTAGGAACTGTAATGTCCTGCAGATCGATGCTGTAAGTGGACTTCAATAAACATGTGTTGTCTCTTGATGTGTGTTTGACTCGACTCATTACTTTAAGGGAGGAACTAGAACAAGAGCCCAGGATGGTCAACATTTCCGGAGGTGGACTCGCCCGCCACGGACCGATGATGGAGGACCCATAAGGCCATAAGTGATAGGAGCAGAATTAGGCCATTTGGCCCGTCAAGTCTACGGCGCCATTGAACTGCCCGTTTAAAATGTTTATGTATGCTCGGTGGGATGGGAATGGGCGAGGAAGGGAAGGAGACAGCGACGGAGGCAGACCCTATCCAAGGGGCCCGGTGAGAAGAACCGGGGGGGGGGATTCCTGCCTTCTGCGCCCTCGAGGTCGGCTGCGGTAGCTCCGTGGTTTAATGGACACCTTTATCTCTCAAGCAATCTGTGCTTACAGTGACAGCTGGAGAACAGAACCATGCACAGCAGGTATGGCAACTGCTTTGCCCAAGGACACAAGAAATTGTAGAGTTGTCCATCAGGCAAACCAGTTTCCCTCCCATCGACTCTACCCATGTTTCACATTGCCACGGGAAAGCAGCCAACATAACCAAGGGCAACTCACTTCTTCCCTCTCTTGTCGGCAGGAGATACAAAGGTTTGAAAGCACGTAGCACCAGATTCACGAACAGCTTCTTCCCCCGTTGTTATCAGCCTCTGGATCAGTCCTCTCTCGTATTGATTGATTGAATTAATTAAAAGAAACAGCATGGGAAACAGGCTCTTTAGCCCACCAAGTCCACGCCGACCATCGATCACCTGTTCACACTAGTTCTGCGTGGTCCCACTCCCGCCTCCACTCCACGCACGCCAGGGACAGTTTACAGAGGCCAATTAACCATCAAACCCCTGCAGAACTTTGGGATGTGGGAGGAAACCAGAGCACCTGGAGGAAACCCATGCAATCACTACGAATGTGCAAACTCAGCACAGACAGCACCCCGAGGTCAGGATCGAACTGGGGTCTCTGGTGCTGTGAGGTAGCAGCTTTACCAGCTGTGCCAGTCTTCCAATCAACCTCCTTGTGATCCTTGGACTTTTTTACCGCACTTTCTATGTAGCTGCAACATTATGTATAGGAAGGAACTGCAGATGCTGGTTTACACTGAGGATAGACGCAAAATGCTGGAGTAACTCAGCGGGTCAGGCAGCATCTCTGGTGGAAAGGAATAGGTGACCTTTCGGGTCTGAAGAAGGGTCTAGACCCGAAAACATCACCTATTACTTTTCTCCAGAGATGCTGCCTGACCCGCTGAGTTACTCCAGCATTTTGTGTCTATCTTCTAGTTGTAACACTGTATTCTGCACCCTGTTTATTTTCTCTGTTGCATTGTGTCCCAGCTGTAGAGTTGCTGCCTTACAGTGCCAGAGACCCGGGTTCGATCTTGACCACGGGTGCTGTCCGTACGGAGTTTGCACGTTCCCCCCGCGACCGCGTGGGTTTCCCCAAGTGCTCCAGTTTCCTCCCTCATTCCAAAGTGGCGTGGGTTTGTAGGTTAATTGGCTTCTGTAAATTGTCCCTCGAGTGTGGGTAGAACTGGTGCTGGTCGGCGTGGACTCGGTGGGCTAAGGTTTCCACTCTGCATCACTAAAATATTAAAGCTACCTGATGAACTCATGTATAGTGTGATTTACAATATCCATAGATTAATTTCTATCCTACTTTGTGGGGAAGGGGGATGATTTTCCAAAGAAATTTCCCTGTCTAAGATGCTCTGTGATTTCCCACAAATAGCCGGGATGACCAGTGTAGACTATCCAGTGGGACTCAACCCAAACATTGTTTACATCTAATTGAGATACACACACATTCACTCTCAATAGCAATATAATAGTGGGTGTGATAGATAGACACTCCCTTCGTCTCTTCAACGACTTCCGTTTTTTCCAGGCCCACGTTCCCTCATCTTTACTAAAGAAAAGTCTGAAGATGCGTCTCAACCCGAAAACGTTACCTTTTCCTTTTCTCTGGAGATGCTGTGTGTCCCGCTGAGTTACACCAGCATTTTGTGTCTATCTTCGGTGTAAACCAGCATCTACAGTTCCTTCCTACACATAATATGGTGGGTGATATGGAAATTCACTGCTCGGGAAATGGGTCACTCGCTATTCCTTTACCTTTATAGCACGAACATTGGAAGGGGGACTCTGTGTCTTATCATTAACACTTTAGCCCGTTTGTACAGTACCCTAAGTTTACAGGTGAAACTGCTCAATAAAAGAAAAAGAGAATTATCCATTCGAACAAGTTGATTTAATTTTTTATTAAAAATGATGCTTGTTTTGGAAAACTAACTCACAGATCCTGACACATACATCGCAGAGTATTCAGAATTCCAATTTACGACAATTCTCACTCGTGTACAAAACACGGGATTGTTAGGTTTTATCTTAAACAGCCAATATATTAAAACGCATGCAAACAATTTAACACACGTAGATCACTGTACGGACTACACAGCCATTGCAAAATATTGGAATGAACCAAGAGTGAAGGTAAAAAAGTTAAGCATTAACTGCATCACACAAAAGAAATCCAAAAGGAGTCCTATTATCTACTTTGAGAATGTATTCAAAATTCTTTGACATTTTTGAAACTGCAACATCAATTTTTCTAATGAATATACAGGTGAGAAAAGCAATGAAAAGAAATAGTGTTAACCAGGATGCAGTCTTCACTCCAACAAGGTGATTTAGTTCTTCACTTTCTTCCATTCCTTTCGTCCAGAGGTTTCTGGAGTTGGTTCTGCTTTTCTCTTCTGTGTCTGAAAGAAACAAAAGAACGTGGTTACATTTGTAAATAAAAAAGTAAAAGTGGGGGGTAAACTGGCATAAGGAGCTGACAGTTGAATCTTGCATTCAGCATTGTTGCCAATAATGTGTCCTCCTGACATATTCGACACTTAAAGCAGAGTTTCCACGCCGACCAGCGATCCCCGCACACTAACAATATCCTACATACACACACTAGGGACAATTTACAAGTTCACCAAAGGCAATTAACCTACAAACCTGTACGTCTTTGGAGTGTACCGATAGAACAGTGAAATCCTTATTCACTGTCACCTGCGTGGGTTTTTTGCGAGATCTTTGGTTTCCTCCCACACTCCAAAGACGTACAGGTTTGTAGGTTAATTGGCTTGGTATAAATGTAACCTGTCCCTAGTGTGTGTAGAATATAATTCATGCGCAGGGATTGCTGGAATGCCGCAGACTCGATGGGCCGAAGGGCCTGCTTCCTTGCTGTGTCTCTAAACTAAGCCTTGCAGGATGAACGGAATGCTTGAAAGTTACATTAGCTTTAGCCTAAAAGACAATTCCCATTCCAAATTTACCGAAGATAGACTCAATAAGCTGGAGTAACTCAGCGAGACAGGCAGCATCTCTGGAGAGAAGGAATGGGTGACGTTTTTGGGTCAAGACCCTTCTTCAGACAAGGAAATTTACCATTTCGATGCAAGCATTAGAATACTTTTACCTAGATATTGAATTTCACCCTTTTGGTGTGTGCAATGTGTGCATTGATCCCAACACTCGATCAACGGGAATCTGTTAAAAATCACTGACTTTATCTTTGAAAAATCTTTAGAGTCCTTACATTCCATTTCAGTGCAGACAAATGATTCCTAATGGCAGGTGCCTGCAGAGATTGCAACTGGTAACATAAAACCTAGCCGCACGCCTCTCCACCTCCCCTGGAAATCCATCTACTCACCCATTCCTATGCTTTATGTGGCGCCAAGCCAGTGTGAGTTATACTGTCGGTGACCAGAGGAGTGATCTCTGCGGTGAACAGCTGCCACGGTTAGACTCACAGAACTCATTTGCTGCGTTACCACATCTGCCATCAGTCAAGACGGCACAAAGGGGAAGCAAACTATTAAACTCCCAGCTGAGCCGTTCTCTGCAGTCGACAACCATGCAATAGAACAGCGCAGCACAAGAACAGGCCCTTCGGCCCACCGTGACTGTGCCGTACATGGTGCCAAGGCCAAGGCGGCACAAATTCCATCAGAGCAGCACGGTGGCACAGCAGTAGAGTTGCTGCCTTAGAGACCCAGGTTCGATCCTGACCACAGGAGCTGAATATACAGAGTTTGTATGTTCTCCAGTGACCTGCGTGGGTGTTCTCAGGGTGTGCTGGTTTCCTCCCACACTTCAAAGGTGTACAAAGGTTTGTAGGCATATTGACTTCTGGTAAAGATTGTAAATTGTCCCTGGTGTGTAGGATGGCCCAAGACTTAAACAGGAAATTTGTATAATTGTGTTAAAACATAAGTAAAGACAATTTTTGACGGACATTATACTTTCACGCTGGAAAGGGTGCAGAGAAGATTGACGAGGAAGTTGCCAGGCATCAACGGCCTGAGCTACAGGGAGAGGTTGAGCAGGTTAGGATTCTATTCCTTGGAGCGCAGGAGGATGGAGGGTGATCTGATAGAAGTGTACAAAAGCTGGAGAGGAATACTTTGGATTACCGCATAGTCTCTTGGCCAGTGTAGGGGAATCGATAACCAGGGGACATAGGTTTAAGCTGGGGAGGGGGGGAAAGATTTAAGAGGAACCTGAGGGGTAAAGTTTTTACACAAAGTGTAGTTGGTGTATGGAACGAGCAGCAGGAGGTAGTTGAGTCAGGTACCTTCGCAACGTTTATGAAACATTTAGACAGATAGATAGATAAAATGGGTTTGGGGGGATATGGGCCTAAACAGGCGGGTGGGACTAGTGTAGATGGGACATGTTGGTTGGTGACGGCAATTTGGCCCGATGTGCCTGTTTCCACGCTGTATCACTCTTTGTTCCATAAAGGAACAAGTGTGATTGTGATCAATTTTCAAAGCAACTGTTAGTTTTGTCCCTTGGCAGATGCGATGTAACAGTACTATCAAAAGCAGCACTAATCAGTAAAAGGAGTCCCAGATCTTTTTCAGTGACTCGTCTCGGGAATAGCAACTAATCCTGGCATAAAATGCTGGAAATATTCCCAGTTTCGATGAAAGATCACCAACTGGAAATATGAACACACTCCCCCCCCCACAGGTGTTGATTTATCTCTTGAATGTTTACAGCATTCTCAGTTCTAATTTCACATTTCCCGCATCCATAGTCTTTTGTTAAACTTTGAACAATTCAGCACAAGAAGAGGCCATTCGGCCCACAATGCCTGTACTGGACATGATACCAAGTTAAACTACCCTTCTCTGCCTAAACGTGATCCCTATCCCTACATGTCCATGTGCCTATCCAAAAGCCTCTTAAATACCACTGTTGTAGCAGCCACAACCATCACCCAGGCAGTGAGATCCAGGCGTTTAAGAAGGAACTGTAGATGCTGGAAAATCGAAGGTGCATAAAAATGCTGGAGAAACTCAGCGGGTGCAGCAGCATCTATGGACACAGCATCCTTCGCTGCATAGATGCTGCTGCACCTGCTGAGTTTCTCTAGTGAGATCCAGGCCTTTACCACGTTCTGTAGTTAAAATAAAATTTGCCCCGCACATCTCTTTTAATCTCTTTGACATTTCCATCCTGCGAAAACAGTTCTGACTGTCTACCCTATCTATGCCCCGTATACATTTTATATACCTCTGTCAGGTTTCCCCTCAGCCCCCGACACTCCAGAGACAGCAATCAAATTTGTCCAACCTCTCCTTACAACTAATGAGCTTGAATCCAGGCTGCATGCGGGTAAATCTCTTCTGCACCTTCTCCAAAACGTCCACATCCTTCCAGTAACGGAGTGAATAAACCAGCGCACTACACTCCAAACGCAGCGGAACCAAAGTCCTGTAAAGCTGCAGCATGGCTTCCTGAATCAAACTCTGACTCGTGTACAATAAATATTGGGGCTTGGGTCCAAAGAAAATAAAAAAGTGTTGGACTAATGGTCTCATAGGTTCATAAGACATACAAGCAGAATTAGGCCATTTGGCCCATCGAGTCTGTCCAACCTTTCGATCATGGCTGATCTATCTTTCCCTTCTCCCCATAACGGCCCGGTGCCACAGCGGTAGAGTTGCTGCCTTACGGCGCCAGAGACCCGGGCTTCGATCCTGACCACGGGTGCTTATCTGTACAGAGTTCCCCGTGACCTGCGTGGTTTTTCAATGTAATTTTCTCTTCTGTGCCTGATCTCTGGTTTCCTTCCACACTCCAAAGATGTACAGGTTTGTAGGTTAATTGGCTTGGTATAAATGTAAATTGTCCCTATTGGGTGAAGGATAGCGTTAATGTGCGGGGATCGCTGGTCAGCACGGACTCGGTGGACTGAAGGGCCTGTTTCCGCGCTGTATTTCTGAACTAAGCCTTTGACGCCCTTACTAATCAAGAGCCTATCAGTCTCCTTCGTGAAGAGATATGAAACTCTCTCAGTCACACTGGCAGTCAGGGCCCATGTGGCAAGAAGGGCTATTTAATTGCAATACCAGAGGGTGTTGAACAGAAAGAGCACAACAAGATGTTGCAGCTTTGAAAAAAAAAGGAAAACATTAGGGGAATGTGGGCGGTGGAAAATATTGTGCAGTAAAAAAAAAAAAACATTTTAAAAATTTGCCTTTTCTCATTTATCTCTTTAATGGAAAAAAAGTGAGTACTAACGAGCCAGCTGGGACGTGTTACTGAACCAGCTGGTGTGGCGAGGTAGAGATTACACCAGTAGAGTTCCAATCGTGAAAGGTATTACAAATGAACAGCAGGAAATCATACTTGTCACAACACCTCAGTTGCTACGGAACCACATACCAGTGTTCCTGGTCTACTCCGCTACATAAAGCGATTAGCGCTTGAACAGAGTCAGCGGTTTTTAAGGAATATTTATGGTTGCTCATGCTAAATGCGCATTGGATTATTATCCCCCCCCTCCCTTTTTACCGAATCATCCTACCACAACCTGAGAGCAGTCCTGAACTACTATCCACCTCATTGGTGACCCCCTTGATCAGGCTTTGTGTTTAAGAAGGAACTGCAGATACTGGAAAATCGAAGGTAGACAAAAATGCTGGAGAAACTCAGCGGGTGCAGCAGCATCTATGGAGCGAAGGAAATAGGCAACGTTTCGGGTCAGGTCGAAGACTTTGCTGGCGTTATAAACGTTATTCCCTTATCATGTATCTCTCTATACACTCTAAATGGCTCAATTGTAATCATGTATTGTCTTTCTGCTGTCTGGTTAGCATGCAACAAAAGCTTTTCACTGTACCTCGGTACACGTGACAATAAACTTGGCTCTTGGTTTTTGGTCCTCCAAAATATTCCAAATGGAATTTCAACTGGAGGTGGCGGAGGGTGGACTTAAGCAAAAAAGGAATCTTGGAGAAGGTGAGCTACCTTAAATTTAGTTGCGTCTGGTTGAGTAACTATGGTAGGGTGAAGACTGTTCCATGCTTTAATTGTGCGGGGGAAGAATGAATTGCTGTACACATCTGTCTTGGTAGCTGGTATCTCAAATTGGATCGAATGCCCGCGTCTGCTCCTAATAGGTTTGGGTTTGGTGTAGGTTTGGTAATCAATGTCGAGCTGACCATTTAACATTTTGCAAAAACAGGTCAAAAGGTGAGCTTCACGTCTGTCTTGGAGAGGGTTCCACCCCGACCAGAGAATTCAGTAGTTTGGTAACACTCGCTTCTCTCTCATAGGTGTTTGTAACAAATCGAGCTGCCTGTCTTTGGACACGTTCGATGGAAGAAATGTTTTTATTTGTGTATGTGTCCCATGCTGCAACTGCGTAGTCCAAATGTGGGTCTAACGAGGGTGAAGTATAGCTTCTCCTTGACAGAAGTTGAACAATGATGGATGTTGCGTCTCAGAAAATTTAAGACACCCAAGTGAACTAAGCTGAACCTTGCATCTGAACTTATGTTCCGTCGACATCAAACAGTGCTCTTGGTCAACTATAGTTTTCTACCAAAGACAGACACAAAACGCTGGAGTCACTGAGCGGGTCAGGCAGCATCTCTGGAGAAAAGGAATAGGGGACATTTCAAGTCGAGACCCACCTTCAGACTGAGAGTCAAGGGAGAGGGAAACGAGAGATAATGAAAGGTACAAAGATATGCAAAAGGACAAATCAAGAAAAGGTGGAGCCCACAATGGCCCATTGTTGGCTGTGGAGAAGGTGACACCGGGTGAAACTCAACAGGACGACAGTGATATTCGTAGGACGACTTGGGTGGGGGGGGGACGGAGAGTGAGAGGATGCAAGGGTTACTTGAAGATAGAGAAATCAATATCCATACGCGGGGTTGTAAGATGCCCAAGCACAATATAAGGAGCTGTTCCTCCAATTTGTATTTGTCCTAACCCGCTGTATTACTTACAGTCATAGAGTGACACAGTGTGGAAACAAGCCCAACTTGCCCACACCAGCCAACGTGTCCCAGCTACCCTAGTCCCACCTGCCTGCGCTTGGTCCATATCCCTCCAAACCTGTCCTATCCATGTGTCTGTCTAACTGTTTCTGAAACGTTGGGATAGTCCCAGCCTCAACTACCTCCTCTGGCAGCTTGTTCCAGACACCCACCACCCCTTGTGTGAAAAACTTACTCCAGCTTTTTGTGTCTATCTTCGGTGTAAACCAGCATCTGCAGTTCCTTCCTACACAATATATTTCTATCCATTGCTATCCCTATGAAGTCTACATCTGTAATGTAGGAGAGAAGGTGATTTATGGCATGCAGCCTTGAAGTGTGTTTCATGAATGTGTTCTCTCAATCATTTTCCACAACATTAGTTCAGGTAATCAGCATAAATAATGCACTGAGATGGTTGGCACTTGGCTCGACTCTAGATTCTGCCCTATAAAAAGTGATTAAAAGGTTATGTTGCACAGTGCAGTTTAATTCATTATCATCCCCAATCATTTTAATTACTTACTGACTTTTTAAATATAAGCTCCCATTTATTCATCAATGGCAAATTTCCTGCTTTTCACCATTAAAGTGAGTGCATCTAGGAAGTGGCAAACCCTGTTTTCATATTTGAGCTCATTTTTCATCAATATCCTCTGTACCACAATTTCTGGATCTGGGGGACTTGCATTTAATAATTATATTGATGCGGTTTTCCTGATGGTTAACGAGAACTTGTTTTGGATGAGAGGACGGAACTCCACCAATTACTGAAATAATGTTCAATCGTTGACAAATGTTCAGCTCTCTCTGGCGCTGGCAAAGTGGTAGCAGCGTTATTGTGGGATTAGTAGCCTTACAGTATGTTCTCCAAGCAGTCTATGAGCATCAGCAATAAAAACACTCAAAATGCTGGAGTAGTGATTGCTTTCCTGCTCCAAATTAGTAAATAGACACTTCTCAAAGCTATGCCTTGTGTTCCAACCATCATCAGCTGCTTCATCAATGCCCATCCTTCCATTGTGAGATCCCAAAATGACGAATAACTCAGCAGGTCAGGCAACATCCTTGGAAATCATGGAAAGGTGACGTTTCGGGTCGGGCCCCTTCCTAACATAGAAACATAGAAAATAGGTGCAGGAGTAGGCCATTCGGCCCTTCGAGCCTGCACCGCCATTCAATATGATCATGGCTGATCATCCAACTCAGTATCCCATACCTGCCTTCTCTCCATACCCCCTGATCCATTTAGCCACAAGGGCCACATCTAACTCCCTCTTAAATATAGCCAATGAACTGTGGCCTCAACTACCTTCTGTGGCAGAGAGTTCCAGAGATTCACCACTCTCTGTGTGAAAAATGTTTTTCTCATCTCGGTCCTAAAGGATTTCCCCCTTATCCTTAAACTGTGACCCCTTGTCCTGGACTTCCCCAACATCCGGAACAATCTTCCTGCATCTAGCCTGTCCAACCCCTTAAGAATTTTGTAAGTTTCTATAAGATCCCCCCTCAATCTTCTAAATTCTAGCGAGTACAAACCGAAACACGGTGGAGTGTAGCGTGAGGAAGGGTCCCGACCCAAAACATCACCTGTCCATGTTTGTCCAGAGACACTGCCTGACCTGCTGTTATTCCAGCACTTTATGTCCTATTGATTGGAACTATTTGGGCCAAACTATACTCTGGAGGGTCATCCGCTGAACCCCAAAGGTGTACCACCATCTACAAGTTACGGTTCTTTAGTGTGATGGAAGAGTCTCTATCTGTCTGGACATGTGCCTCTCTAACCACAGTCAATAGGCTCCACAATGGCAGCAGCAAATGTACTTAGTATCTTGTGCACCACCCTAACCACCCGTTCCCTCCACCAACATGGCAACCAGTGTGCGTCTGCAATTACTTGCTTAAGGTTCTCCAACAACCAACATGGCAACCAGAGGACCAGAGGACCAAGGTTTATGGTGAAGGGGAAAATATTTAATAGGAATCTGAATGGTAACCCTTTCACACATGAATGGGTGGATGGATCAAGCTTCCAGAGGAGATAGTTGAGGCTGGGACTATTACTACGTTTAAGAAACAATTAGACAGGTACATGGATAGGACAGTTTGAGAGGGATATGGACCAAATGCAGGCAGCTGGGACTAGTGTAGCTGGCACATGTTGCTGGTAAGGGCAAGTTGGACCGAAGAGCACATTTACACACTGTGACTCTATGACTCTATATTCCAGCACCACTCATAACTACTCTATCATGTGGTACCAAGCAGAAATTTGAGTCTGTTATTCCAAAAATAGCAGTGCATAAATTAAACTTCAGTAGTAATTAGACAAGGATTATTATAAAAATGTATAAATCGAGCATGTGCAAAACGCGAGGTGCCTGTATATGCTTTGAGGAGACTGAAGAAGGGTCTCGACCCGAAACGTCACCCATTCCTTCTCTCTCAGCCTGAGTTACTCCAGCATTTGTGCCTGCACATGCTGTTTAGCAAGCTAGGTGCCCCCTCTTGTGGCCACCCCATGTTACAGCAGTTGTTGTCCGCAATTGAACCATCCTGTCAAACCTGCTGTTTGCAAACTCCCCATCCCTTGCTTCCCAGAAGAATACAATCTGGATTACCGTTCCCATTTTTGGTCCTCGCCGCTTCTTCTCAGCACGTTCCTTTTCTTCAAGTTCCGAGTTTTCCTTCTCGATCAGTGATATCAATGTATTGCATCGTCTCTGGAGTTCCTGGTATCAAAATGAAAGGCAGAAGCAACAATTCAGACAGCAATGCCAACACGGTGAATAGGAAGACCACAAGCGCGAGAAGTGATTTAGTTTAGTGTAGAGGTACAGCACGGAAACAGACCCTTCCGCCCAACGAGTCTGCACTGACCAGCGATCCCCGCACACTAACACTATCCTGCACACACTAGGGACAATTTTTACATTAAAACCAAGCCAATTAACCTACAAACCTGTACGTCTTTGGAGTTTGGGAGGAAACCGGAGGTCCCGGGGAAAACCCACACTGGTCACAGGGAAAACGAACAAAAAGCGACCGTTGTCAGGATCGAACCCGGGTCTCTGGCGCTGTAAGGCAGCAACTCTTCCGCTGCGCCACCGGGCCGCCCCCCCCCCCCCCCTTGATTACCCAGACCACCTTGTGCGGTTCCTATGTTCCAAGTTTAACGGCAGTGGCCCCAATAGAACAAACTGCTCCATCTCAAACATCTCAAACAGGATCCCAATATTTGTCTTCATGGAGACACAAGGAACTGCAGATGCTGGAATCATGAGCGAAACACAAAGTGCTGGAGGAACTCAGCGGGTCAGGCAGCACCTATGGAGGGAATGGATAAGCGACGTTTCGGGTTGGAATTCGTCTTTAAACTGATTATAGTAGAGGGCGGAAGAACGCTGGAAAAGTGAGGTGGGGGCGGGTCAAATCCTGGCAAATATGGAGGAAGGAACCGCAGGTGCTGGTTTACACCACAGATAGACACAAAATGCTGGAGTAACTCAGCAGTTCTTTGTTTCCACCTATTACTTGCCAGGATAGATATAAAATGCTGGAATAACTCAGGACAGGCAGCATCTCTGGAGAGAGGGAATGGGTGACGTTTCGTGTCTGAAAAAGGGTCTCGTCACCCATTCCTTCTCTCCAGACATGCTGCCTGTCCCGCTGAGTTACTCCAGCGTTTTGTATCTATCCTGGCAAGTAACAGGTGGAAACAAAGAACTGCAGAAGACACAAAGTGCTGGAGTAACTCAACGGGTCAGGCAGCATCTCTAGAGCACATGGGTTGGTGAAGTTTCGGGTCGGGACACTTCTGCAGACTGATAGGTGAATACAGGTGTGTGAGGTTTGACTGGTTGATGGGGGGACAAAGGCTGGAGGTGAAAAGATGACAATAGGGAGGGAGCTTCATGCATTTGAGCAGTGGGCTATTTCTTGCACCATATAGGAGCACCATCTTTACACAATATGAAATAATTTTTTGCACGTTTTTCATTGCTCAGAATTATCACTGGTTCATTATAATCCCATGTACCGAGGTACAGTTAAATTATTTTAATTTGCGTACAGTTCAGTAAATTATTTCCCTACATAAACACAATCCCAGATTAAGTATGAAGTGTATAGAAATAGCCCACTGGCTCTATATACACGAGTGCCCAACTTTTGGTGCCGTTTCCTTAGTCCAAGCTGCAGCATTAGTTTAGTTTAGTTTTGTTTTAGTTTAGTGTCACGTGTACCAAGGTACAGTGAAAAGCTTTTTGTTGCGTGCCAATCAGTCAGCGGAAAGATAATACATGATTACAATCGAGCCATTCACAGTGTAGACACGTGATAAGGGGATAATGTTTAGTGCAAGGTAAAGCCAGTAAAGTCCGATTAAAGATAGTCCGAGGGTCCTCGATGAGGTATATAGTAGTTCAGGACTCTCTAATTCTCTAGCACCCTGCTGCTCTAGTTGTGGGAGGATGGTTCAGTTGCCTGATAACAGCTGGGAAGAAACCGTCCCTGAATCTGGAGGTGTGCGTTTTCACACTTCTATACCTTTTGCCCGATAGGTATAGAAGCGTGAAGATGCACACCTCCAGATTCAGGCCATGAAGGCCCGTTGTCCTGGCAGGTGTTGCAGGATCGGCCTGGCCAAGCAAAGTTGTCAGCGGAAATATCGCTGTATTTTGCTTTGAGGGACAGGGGCTACTCCACACAAGAACATGCGATCACTGTCCTCTTTAAATGCCCTCTTATCGGCATTGAGTGGCTGGAATAAAACCAAGTGCAGCAGCTTCCTTTGACTTGCACAAAGAGTAGAATCATTAAATAAAGCCCAACCATAAGTAAAATGGAAATATTTCACACCCGTCAGTCTTGATTACCCGAAGTGTTAAATACATTTAGTATGAATTTGTAGCCATTATGCTTCCAAACTACTTTTGTTAAAATAAGGGCTGGTAATTGCTTTGAACATGTGCAATTAATGTCATAGCTAGTTAATGCTTTGTTTCTTTTAAAACATTAATACATTAATCATGAACAGCAATAATGGGGGGGGATTGCATATATATGTATTGTGCTGAACAATTTATCTTATAAAAGGCCAGATATGGGTCAGAGTATTAATGTTGGATTCATCACATACTCCCAATGTTGAACCCACCACCACCACCACACGGGCAGCACGGTGGCGCAGCAGTAGAGTTGCTGCCTTACAGCGCTTACATCGCCAGAGACCTGGGTTCGATCCCGACTACAGGAGCTGTCTGTACGGAGTTTGGACGTTCTCCCCGTGACCTCCTTGGGCTTTCTCCGAGATCTTCAGTTTCCTCCCGCACTCGAAAGACGAACAGGTTTATAGGTTAATTGGCTTGGTGTAAATGTAAAACATTTGTCCCCAGTGTGTGTAGGGTGGTGTTAATGTGCGGGGATCTCTGGTCGGTGCAGACTCGGTGGGCCAAAGGCCCTGTTTCCGCGCTGTATCTCTAAACTAGAAACTAAACTAAACGAACCCACTGCAACCAACGATAATACCCGGAACAATTAAGACAGTTATGTTGAGCATTAAACAAAGGTTCATCTGTTTAAAAATCTACTGAATTGAGAAGGTTTCGTACCATCGCAGTTCTGGACTTGATAAACCAGTCGAACCGAAACTGCGGCGCGTTACGCACGCACTGCCGTAGCTCCTCGTACACGTTTTCTTTATCGAAGCCCATTTTGTGCAGCATGCAGATGAGGAAGCGGTCCTCCTCCTCTGTGTAGTTCTTCCCTTTGTTGGTTCCATACTGAATACGTAGTTGATGGAATGGGGCTTTATACCTGGCCATCTGGAACAGAGCAGAAAGCAACACAAAGTCAGACAACGCACCTCGTTGCAAATACATGCCGCGGCACAGGGGCAGCCATTTTCAGGCAACATCGACAAGTCAGATTGCGTAATGTGAAATATGATGGACACTTCAATTGCATCTCTCACCCAGCATCCAACTGGAGGCTGAAATGTTGAATTTTATTATTCAACAATGAAGTTCGTAGCGTCATTCAACAGTTTCTTTAAGGTTCAAGATGCTAATAATGCAATGGTCTTCTTCGGGTCCCTGCCCATCTGGAAAGGACAGACCCAAGATGGTGCCCAAGGGGGGGTGGTGGGGTGGGGGTGATGGTGTGTGCGTGCGTGCGTGCGTGCGTGTGTCTGTGTGCTTGTGTATGTGTGCGTGCGTACGTGTACTTGTGTGTGTGCTTGCGTGTGTGCGTGTGCATGCGTGTGCTCGTGTGTGTGCGTGCGTGCGCGTGTGTGTGTCTGTGTGCGTGTGCGTGCATGTGCGTGTGCTTGTGTATGTGTGCGTGCGTGCGTGTGCGTGTGGGTCCCGGAATCACGCATTACAATCGCTCCACGCTTTTAAATCTCTACTCCAACATCAGCCTCTCTTGTTTCAACTATGCTCTTCTAATCTCCTCACCAGATGTTATTCCCATTATTCCCATTATCATGTATCTGTACACCACGGATGGCTAGATTGTAATCAGGTATTGCCTTTCCACTGACTGGTTAGCACGCAACAAAAGCTTTTCACTGTACTCGGTACACGTGACAAAAACTAAACCAAAGTAAGCATCTTGTTTAGAGTTTTGATATATAGCGTGGAAGCAGCCTACCGGATCCACGCCGACAATCGGTCAACCATTCACACAAGTTCCATGTTATCCCACTTTTGCATCCTACACACGGCCTCATAGCAGAAGCGTCCACGTCGTGGGGCTGGATACTGGAAGTATCCTGAGCTAATTCTGCTACCACCATTGTCTATAGTGACAAGTGATGGCTTCCACTGATTGTCGCCGGAAGCTTGCGTCCTTTTCTTTACGGACGATGACATCGACGTCAACATTTGTAACAAGATGGACACAAAAGAAGATCTTACACGCGAGGGGCAATTTGCAGAAGACAATTAACCTACAAACAGGCACAACTTTGGAATGTGGGTAAAACCAGAGCATGCAGAGAAAACCCATGCGGTCACAGGGAGAACGTACAGACTCTGCACAGACAGCACCCATAAATCAGGATCTAAACCGGGTCCCTGGCGTTGTAAGGCAGCAGCTTTACCGCTGCACCAGTGTGCTGCCCTAACTGCTCAACACTTCATCAGACCGCACTGGAATGTTAATCTCCATTCTAAAGACTAACTCCTGGACCAAGCATCACACTCACAACCTTCTAACTGAGATGTGATCACTACGAGTTGTGAACAGGTTAATGATGGAGTAACTCAGTGTGTGAGGCAGCATCTCTGGGGAGAGGGAATGGGTGATGTTTCGGGTCTCAACCCTTCCTCTGAAGAAGGGTCTCAGTCCGAAAGGTTGCTCATTCCTTCTCCCCAGAGATGCTGCCTCACCTGCTGAGTTACTCCAGCATTTTGTGTCTACCTTCAATTTAAACATAGAAAATAGGTGCAGGAGCAGGCCATTCAGCCCTTTGAGCCTGCACCGCCATTCAATATGATCATGGCTGATCATCCAACTCAGTATCCTGTACCTGCCTTCTCTCCATACCCCCTGATCCCTTTAGCCACAAGGGCCACATCTAACTCCCTCTTAAATATAGCCAATGAACTGGCCTCAACTACCTTCTGTGGCAGAGAATTCCACAGATTCACCACTCTCTGTGTGAAAAATGTTTCACCAGCATCTGAAGTTCTTTCTGACACATGAATAGGTTAATGGTTCTGCATTTCATATTCTTAATGACACGCATGCACTTGGAGATAGATCGTGAACTCAGATAAGACACCACCTTTGCGTCCAGAGCCTTCTTTATACTAATCCGTCGTTGAATCCTTGACTCCCCACGTTCAATCTGGGCCATGATCTTCTCGATGTCCTGCAATTCATTGCAACGTTCCCAGAAAACAGCTGAAATAAAGAGATTAATGCTGAACAATGGCTAGAAGCAAACCAGCAGCAAGTAGGACTATCTAAGGAACACACAGTAATTATCACAGCATCCAACCTCACAATGTCCACTCAAAACGAAGGCTATGGAGTTTGTTTTAAATATACTTTCAGATAATATAAAGATTCAACCATACTTTTCATTTGCTGTGATCCACTGTGAGGGAACGCCTTTGGTATCCAAGCTGAATGAGTCCACTTCAGTTAAGGGCTTTAATTTGTTTCTGTATATTTGAAATTGATAAAGTCATATGTTCTAGCATTCACTCCGTGAAACAACATGTTGTTCTGGTTTGTACCGAAGATAGACACAAGAAGCTGGAGTAACTCAGCGGGACAGGCAGCATCTCTGGGAAAAGGAATAGGTGGCGTTTCGTGTCATCAGTTCATAAGTGATAGGAGCAGAATGAGGCTATTTGGCCCATCAAGTCTACTCCGCTCCCTCTCAACCCCATTTTCCTGCCTACCTCCCATAACCCGTACTAATCGAGAATCGGTCAATCTCCGCCTTAAAAAAACCCTTTCACTTGGCCTCCACAACCTTCTGTGGCAATGAATTGCACAGATTCACCACCCTCTGACAAAGGAAATTCCTCATCTCCTTCCTGATGGCACGTCCTTTTATTCTGATTGGAAGAAACTGGACGAAAACCAACGCCAGTGAGGGGAAGCCAATGCTAAAAGAGATAAGGAAAATCTTTACCAGATTCACTTCTGATTAAATTTCGATTAGTATTTGTGTTCCATTTGTGATCCTGTGTTCAAATACAGTCTACCCTCATTGTTACGTACCTCTCCATCATGGATTTTGGTGAAAGTGGATGGAGCGGCCCCATAGTAATCAGACAACACTGTCTCTCTAAGAACACAGGCTGCTAGTTACTCACCGGGACCCAGAGTGGGGGGGGGGGCCGCCGAAAACAAAGGGGGACCCGGCAATGGTGGAGGTGGGGGCGCCAAGGTGGACCGTTGGGGATCACATGGAATACTTTGTAACTTTGTCGGCTTGCTTATATGGTGACCCCGTGCATGCCTTGTGTACGTAAAACAAAGAATCTCACTGTGACATGTCACAGGTGATAATAAATAAAGTATATTCATTCATTCAGTATCATTCAGTATCGTTCAGTATCATTCAGTACCATTCAATATCATTAAGTCCCGTTCAGTATTGTTCGGTATTGGGAAGTCATTGAAATTGACAAGCAATTGCTTCGATACACACTTGCGCAACGATACTCCATTTAACAATGGACGAAAGAGTTTTTATACTATTTGTATACTCAAATAGTATTTTCAGCTCGCAGTAACAAAAATACATGTTTAGTTGCTAAAAAGAACTTTGTTGTTGAAAACAATTGGTAGCCTCACGGAGTGACCTCTAGGTGGTTGGAGCGAATCCCTTACTCTGTTATAGCGGACAATCGGCAATAACGGACACCTTCTCTTCCCCCATAGTCCGTTACAACAAGAATTACCCATACATCAATTCCGTGATAAATAGGGAAAAGATTTACCCGAGTACTCAATGACTTCTTCAGGAGTCTTTCCCTCGACTTCGCGTGCAATGTTATCAATGTCATCCCGACCGTATTTCTCGTTGGCTTTGATGAACTGGTTGAAGTCCCGTTTGTTCCAAGTTGTGAAGCCCTAGCAAATAATTCGTCAGTGCAATTAACTCTTACAGACGGAAACTTCATTGTTTAAAAATAACCAGTAAATAATCATTAAACGTTGCAGTTAATGTTACTGGAACATACAGACAGGAAAATTAAGGTTATTTATCACGACTGCAGCGTATCATTAAATATGGACCTTCGTGGCTTCCATCAACTTCAGTTAAATATTAACGAGCTTGAATCAATCTTATCGACTACAATGCAAATAGATTACTTTCTAAAAATATACACAAAATCTAAAACAACTGCAGTGAGTGTAATCTAATCCAATGGAGTAACTATATGGTTTGTAATTGTATACTGCTACTTTTGGAGGCAAACTGATGACCATATTCATCAGATGAATGAATGATAGATAGATAGCAACTTGGAGGATTAGCAGCTAAGTCGGATCTACATTGCACTCAAGGAAGCAATGAGAATATGTAGAATTGGGGATACTTTAGGACTAAGGTTTAAGTATTCTGAGTTAAGTTTTAAATTCTTTATTTTGACATTATTTAGATAAGTTTCATTATCCTTGCTGTGACATAGTTTTTCCAAAAACATGTGATGTTTATGTGATGTTTAATGCTGTTGTAATTGGCTAAGATGTTATATTACGGTATATGGACACACTGATCTGTTTTGTAGTAAATGCCTACTATGTTCTGTGTGCTGAAGCAAAGCAAGAATTTCATTGTCCTATCAGGGACACATGACAATAAACTCACTTGTTGAACTTAGGATTGTAATTGGGTAGAAAGATGGTCCCCACCTATATAACCGTAGTTACTGTAGTTATTGGTTTAGAATCACTACCTTTTGTAAGTTACCTCCCATTGTATCAACCATACATATATGCTAATTCCTTTGTTTGAGCACACGTGTTTCTCCACGATCCACTGGTAGAGCTTCCCAGGGTGGAACAGGGAAACCTGGTCACCATGGTGAAATAAAGGATGATTTAAAGTATTCTAGTCGGTGTTTTCACTGAACGGACTAAGGGATATAAATACCGGAATTATCAGCAAGAGCAATCACAAAGTCTTCACAAAGCAGCAACTTAAAACTGTCTTAAACTGCTGCATTCTCAACTGGCAGAGACACTCAACTCTTGGTTAAATTTAAGCCTTAATAGAGGGAAGCACAGTGGCGCAGCGGTAGAGTTGCTGCCTTACAGCGGCGGAGACCCGGGCTCGATGCTGACTACAGATGCTGGCAGTACGGAGTTTGTACGTTCTCCCTGTGACCGTGTGGGTTTTCTCTGGGTGCTCCGGTTTCCTCCCACACTCCAAAGACGTACAGGTTTGTAGGTTACTTGGCTTTAGTAAAATTGTAAAGTTGTCCTTAGTGTGCAAGACAGTGATAGTGAGGGGGATCGCTGGTGGGTGTGGATTCGGTGGGCTGGAGGGGGCCTGTTTCCGCAATGTATCTCTAAAGTCTAAAAGGTGGAATTTAGACTCTACAAATTACCATTAAAAATCCTAACTGAAAGTGGGCAATCTAATATCTTTTAGCTATTTTACTTTTGAAGCCTTTAATGTTATTAGTGGGATCACTTAACTGTCTAGGATTCTGGAATCCCCTGCCTAAAATAAAACACTATCACATTAGCAAAATAAGGTCATAGGAATAGGAGTAGAATTAGGCCATTCGGTCCATCAAGTCTACTCTGCCATTCAATTCTGGCTGATCCATCTCTCCCTCCTAACCCCATTCTCCAGCCCTCTCCCTATAACCTCGACGACACCTGTACTAATCATGAATCTATCTATTTCTGCCTTAAAAATATCCACTGACTTGGCCTCCACACCCTTCTGTGGCAAAGAATTTCACCTCCATAGCACAGAAACTGCTCTCCTCAAAGTCCTCAACGACCTCCTCACCTCTGCTGACACTGGTTCCCTCAACATCCTCATCCTCCTCGACCTGAGCGCAGCCTTCGATACAGTGAACCATAACATCCTGCTCACCAGACTCAAAGACCTCGGCATTGAAGGCTCTGCACTCAGCTGGCTCCGTTCCTACCTTTCCAACAGATCCCACTTCATCTCTCTCCACAACCACACCTCTGCTACAGCCGCAGTCACTCAAGGCGTTCCCCAAGGCTCCGTACTCAGCCCCCTCCTCTTCATCATCTACATCCTCCCCCTTGGTCAGATACTCCGCCACTTCAATCTGGACTTCCACTGTTACGCTGATGACACCCAGATTTACCTTGGCACCAAATCCCCCCACACCCCCCCCCCCTCTCCCATATCAACTCCTGTTTGTCAGCTATAAAAACCTGGATGCAACATAATTTCCTCAAACTAAACAGCGATAAGACAGAATTCCTCCTCATAGGCTCCAAAGCCACACTCAGCAAAATCAATAACCCCACTCTCACCATCGACGGCACCACTGTCTCCCCATCTCCCCAGGCCCGTAACCTTGGCGTGATCTTTGATTCCACCCTCTCCCTTGAGCCTCACATCCGCCATGTCATTAAAACCTCCTTCTTTCATCTCCGCAACATCGCCAAACTCAGACCCTCTCTCACACCGCCCGCTGCTGAAAGACTCATCCATGCCTTCATCTCCTCCCGACTGGACTATTGCAACTCACTTCTCCTTGGCATCAGCTCCACCTACATCAACCGACTCCAACTGGTCCAGAACGCAGCCGCCCGACTCATCACCCACACCAAATCCTGGCATCACATCACTCCAGTCCTCAAACAACTTCACTGGCTTCCCATCTCCCACCGGATCACCTACAAAATCCTGATCCTCACCTACAAAGCCCTCCACCATCTGGCCCCCCCATATCTCATTGACCTCCTCTCCCCCTACCAACCCTCACGGTCCCTTAGATCCACATCAGCCGGTCTCCTCTCCATCCACAAGTCCAACCTCCGCAGTTTTGGGGACAGAGCCTTCTCCAGGGCAGCTCCCAGGCTCTGGAACTCCCTCCCCCAACTGATCCGCAATTCCGTGTCCCTCACCATCTTCCAGTCCCGCCTCAAAACCCATCTCTTCACCTCTGCCTATCCTTAGCCCCACGTCCCCGTCCCTTTTCATCTGTGCATTAATTGCCTCATACTGTGTTTTGTATTGAATTCTGTCTTTACTTTGTGTACTAGTCATGTCTCTACTATTTATTTAATTCCCTTACATGTTTTTCCTCTACATGCTCAATTTTTGTAAGGTGTCCTTGAGACTCTTGAAAGGCGCCCATAAATAAAATTTATTATTATTATTATTAGATGTGTCTTTACTTCCTGGCCACTGACTAAAAACTGGTAAGTGTGATACACCTCAATAGTTCTTTCTTGGGTCTCATACCCTGCCACAACTCCCAATGTTTCAAGTTTTAAATTGAGTTTATTGTTGTCACATGCACCGGGGTACAGCGAACAGTCCTTATTTGTGTGCTATCCAGTCAAAGAAAATACTCGACATAGTGCCAAAATAAAGGATAAAGGGTGCAGAGATAACATTGAAGTCTGATAATATCCGATCAAAGTTAGTTCTAAAGTCTCCAATGACAGGAGCAAAAGGCGACAAAACACATTTAGCCTGATACAAGACTCAGGAACAGTTTCTTCACAGCTGTTATCAGGTAACTGAACCATCTTACCACAACAAGAGAGCAGTCCTGAACTACTATCTATTTCATTGGTGACCCTTGGACTATCTTTGATCGGACTTTACTGGGTTTATCTTGCACTAAACATTATTCGCTTACCATCAATCTGTATCTGAACACTGTGAATGTCTCGATTGTAATCATGTATTGTCTTTCCGATGACTGGTTAGCACACACCAAGAGCCTTATGCCCTTGTCCCACTTAGGAAACCTGAACGGAAACCTCTGGAGACTTTGCGCCCCACCCAAGGTTTCCGTGCGGTTCCCGGAGGTTGCAGGTGGTTGCCAGAGGTTGCAGGTAGTGGAAGCAGGTAGGGAGACTGACAAAAACCTCCGGGAACCGCACGGAAACCTTGGGTGGGGCGCATCGAGGGGATTTATCGCAGTCGCTGCCCTTCCATCGAGGGGATTTATCGCAGTCGCTGCCTCAAAAATGCTGGCAGTATCATCAAGGACCCACACCATCCTGGCCACACACTCATCTCCCTGCTACCTTCAGGTAGAAGGTACAGGAGCCTGAAGACTGCAACAACCAGGTTCAGGAATAGCTACTTCCCCTCAGCCATCAGGCTATTAAACCTGGCTCGGACAAAACTCTGATTATTAGCAACCACTTTCTGTTATTTGCACTACCAGTTTATTTATTCATGTGTGTATATATTTATATCATGGTATATGGACACATTTATCTGTTTTGTAGTAAATGCCTACTATTTTCTGTGTGCTTAAGCAAAGCAAGAATTTCATTGTCCTATACAGGGACACATGACAATAAACTCACTTGAACTTGAACTTGAAAAGTCTCCAGAGGTTTCTGTTCAGGTTTCCTAAGTGGGACAGGGGCTTAACACTGCATCTCGGTACAGGTGACAATAAACTAAACACTCAGTTTGTGTATGAATTCTTTCAGACGTTGCATATATAGTTATGGTGGTATGGTAATGCAGAAATTAAACATAGCTTGAGATGTGCCAGTGCCAATGTGGAAAGGAAGGAGCTGGATTATTTAAAATGAAGTCGACTTCGATGCCAACCTGCATTAGGAGCTTTTCTTTCTCTTCAGTTTCCTTCTGGTTCAAGGGCAGTGCATCGTCGATCTTTCGCTGTTCCTCTTTCTGTACCTGTGCTGCATTATGCAAGTCAGGATTCCTCGGCACCTACAACCAAAGCCAAAGAATCATCAAATCGGATGGTATTCAGAGAAATCCTGCCCTCTCCCAAAATAAAGTTCAGTTTAGTTTAGCGATACAGCGCGGAAACAGACCCTTCGGCCCATCGAGTCCGCACCGACCAGCGATCCCCACACACTAACACTACCCTACACACACTGGGAAGAATTTACAATGAGACCAAACCAATTAGCCTACAAACCTGTGTTTACGTCTTTGGAGCGTGGGAGGAAACCGGAGCACCTGGAGAAAACCAGGTCACAGTGAGAATGTATAAACACTGTACAGACAGCACCCGTAGTCAGGATCGAACCCAGGTCTCTGGCGCTGTGAGGCAGCAGCTCTATCGCTGAGCCACCAAGCTAGAAACTTCTGGTTGATGCGCTTTATTCCCTGGGTTAGCAAAACAGATGCATTCCCCAGAGGAAAGCTGCACAAGTGTTAAACGAGCAAAAATGATTTTGATCAATGTTGATCCTGTTGGCCATAATACAATTTTCATTCTGAAATTTCTATAAAGCCTCTTTAGCTAGTTCTTTCGCAAGGGGCAGCACAGTGGTGCTGCTTGAAGAGTCACTGCCTCACAGCGCCAGGGACCGTTTCAATCCTGACCACAGGCATTTTCTGTGTGGACTTTGCACATTCTCCCTGTGACTGCGTGGGTTTCCTCCAGGAGCTCCGGTCTCCCCCACATCCCAAAGACGTGTGGGTTTGTAGGTTAATTGGCTCCTGGAAATTGATGCTTAAGTGGGGATGAGTGGTAGAATTTTGGGGGGAGTTGATAGCAATATGGAGAGAATAAAGTTGGATTAGGTTAGTGTAAATGGGTGGTTGATGGTCGGAGTGGACCCGTTGGACAAATGCGCTCTCTATGAATTCTCCTAGGTTAAAGAAAATCACATTTTACTGACTCAGACAATGCAATAAGAAATTATTTCAAACAGAGGAGCAAGTATCACCTTCCAGTTGCATGAACTGCACGCCATTACAGAGACCGCTGGTTTATAACTGGTGAGGTATTAAAAATACAACATTTGCAGATCCCCAATCTTTGTAAAATGCACTCATCTTTGTAAAATGCAGAAACTACACAATATGCGGGAACATGGGACGATGCCTGAGACATGAGGAAATTTCCCATGCTAAAATGTGCCCCAGTTCCTCTTAATGGCTCTTAA
This sequence comes from Amblyraja radiata, assembly GCF_010909765.2. NCBI lineage: Eukaryota > Metazoa > Chordata > Chondrichthyes > Rajiformes > Rajidae > Amblyraja > Amblyraja radiata. Next base: position 47,772,301 of record NC_045967.1, on the reverse strand, counting down.
CAGAACAGGATTGAATGACATTAATTCCCTCAAGGACCATTATTCATCTATCAGCCCTACTGATGAGGTTCAACAGATAATGTTGAGGTCACAAAATCACGTGCTAGTCCCATGCAAACACATATTGCCATTAAAATGAAAGATGCAGTCAGATTTTAAATACACGGTGAGATGTAAGAGCATCTGTGTTTTTGATTTTCTGTTTTTGGATTGAATTCTGTTTTTAATTTGTGTCTCTGTGATGTCTTTATTACTTGTTATATTCCGATTATATGTTTTTATTCCGATTACTATGTAAGGTGTCCTTGAGATGTCTGAAAGGCGCCCATTAAATAAAATTTATTATTATTATTATTATCTTTCAAGTGAGCCTGAAAGCCTCAGCGATTGATGGGTTTTCTTCACTTTTTCCACATTTGAGATTCCTGCAGAACTATTAAAATAATATTAGAAGGGAAGAACGTTTACTTTGTGCAATGTCTGTTAGGACCACAGTACGTTACAATCCAGAGTCACTGCAGGAAACCTCACCATGTCTACAAATCAAGCGTTCAGCAGCGTCGCTTCTGAAAGTGAATTGCCCAACGGCGGCATGATGGCATAGCGATAGAGTTGCTGCCTTATAGCTCTTATAGCAGCAGAGACCTGGGTTTGATCCTGGCTATAATGCTTGTCTGTGCGGAGTTTGTACGTTCTCCCCGTGACCTGCGTGGGTTTTCTCTGAGAAATTTGGTTTCCTCCCACACTCCAAAGACATACATGTTTGTAGATTAATTGGCGTGGTATAAATGTAAAAAATAGTTCTTAGTGTAGGATAACGTGGGGATCGTTGTTCGGTGTGGACTCGATGGGCCTGTTCCCGCACTGTGTCTCTCATCTAAACTAAACAAAACAGCAGTCAGTACCTTGTAGCCTATGCTTTTTCTGTACGAAAGGATTTCTTTCTCCAGTAGTTCAAATAGGCGCGGAGGAAAAAACTGAAAGTCTTGAATACTTGGCTGTTTTGGAGGTCGAGGTGCCTGTAACAATAAATAATCAGTCAGAAATTTCATTTACATGACATTGCTGTGTCCCAAACATTATGCTGCCCTGAAATCGGGGCACTATGTATAAACACTACAGTAATTTCTACATGGTGAAACCAAAATGTATGAAAATAGCCTTTATTAAAATCTGACAATGTGCACTTTCACCACATGTGATTTTTTTTCTATTACAAATCTCAAATTGTGGCGTATGGAGGCATATAAATAAATGATGGGTCTTGGTCCCAAACATTATGGAGGGCACTGTTTAGTATGTTTAGTATCTGTAAATATACAGTATATGTAGCACTGTGTACAGTGCTCGATTGTAATCACGTATCATCTTTCCACTGACTGGTTAGCATGCAATAAAAACTGGTCACTGCACCTCGGTACACATGACAATAAACTAAACTCAAACAAAACTAAACTCAAATTCAAACTCAATGGCATGATTAAATCCAATAAGAAGGCATTTGAAAAAAAGGGAAAGGCATAGCATGTGAAGATTTTGATGGACATTTCTAAGAATCAGATTGACTGGAGTATTGTTTTACAAATATCATTTTACCCATCACCATCCATAATCCATCTTTAAACTGTAGGAGCCAAACAGGTCACATAATAGCTTATGGATGTTGCAATCCATTCCCAAGTTCAGTGCCACTAACTTCAGTGGAACTATATATTGGAAGCATATATACAATGTATGCATCCTTCACAGGATCAAACAATAAGGTGGCATGCACATAGAACACAGAAGAGTACTGACACAAAATGCTGGAGCAAGTCAACGGGACAGGCAGCATCCCTGGAGAGAAGAAATGGGTGACGTTTCAGGTCGAGACGTCACCCATTCCTTCTCTCCGGAGATGCTGCCTGCCCTGCTGAGTTGCTCCAGCATTTTGTGTCTATCTTCGATTTAAACTGGCATCTGCAGTTCTTTCCTACACAGAAGAGTACAGCACAGGAACAGGCCCTTCTGCCCACAATGTCTGAACATGATGGTAAGATAAACTAATCCCAACTACTTGTACATGATCTATTCCCCTTCATTCCATGCATATCTATTTGCCTATCTAAATGTCGCATAAATGGCACTAGCGTATCTGTCTCTGCCACCATCGCTGGCAGCCCATTCCAAGCTCCAGGGGACATAGGTTAAAGGTGAGGGGGGAAAGATTTAATAGGAACCTGAGTGGAAAAGGGTGGTGGGTGTATGGAACGAGCTGCCGGAGGAGGCAGGGACAATCCCAGCATTTAAGAAACATTTAGACAGATACATGGATAATACAGGTTTGGAGGGATACATGCCAAACGCGGGCAGGTGGGACTAGTGTAGATGGGGCATGTTGTTTGACGTGGCTAAGTTGGGCCAAACGCTGTATGACTCCACGGCTTTAAGTCTCTATGGCACACACCAGGTCCTGTGTAAAAAGACTTTCCCCACACAACTCCTTTATACTTTGCTCCTCTTGTGCATGAGTTTCTTAAATTTAGTTTCTTAAATTACGTCTTTCCAAGTCTCCTCTGGAAATACATCAAGGTAATAATTTCTTCTCATGTGTCTAATACACAATACAGTTGAGTTTCTGAATTATACTTCCAAAGTTCAGCTCCATTAAGTCAATGGAAGTTAATTTCAGCATCGACATGAAATGCACCAGTTCCAGTGTCATGAGAAATATTTCAAATTGTCATCTAGAACAGAGAAGAAAGATGGTCCCTGTGTGTTTCATCGAACAAAGTCATAAAGTCATACTCTTGATAAAAGAGGTCTAAATTGTTTTTACAGTAGAGATACGGTCGAGCTACTGCCTTAAAGCGCCAGAGAGCCGGGTTCGATCCTGACTCCGGGTGCTGTCTGTACGGGGTTTGTACGTTCTACCCGTGACCTATGTGAGATCTTCGGTTTCCTCCCACACTCCAATGTAGGTTAATTGGCTTGGTGTAAATTGAAATTGTCCCTAGTGTGTGTGGGATAGTGTTAGTGTGCGGGGATTGTTGGTCGGTGCAGACTCGGTGGGCCAAAGGGTCTGTTTCCACACAGTATCTCTAAACTAAACTAAAAGAAAACATCCCTTATCAATGGCAATTAGGTGATCATTCTCTGGGAAATACAATACGATACGATAGAACTTTATTTATCCCAGGAAGGAAATTGATCTGCCAACAGTCATAAAACACAAAATGCACAAAATCAAAGTGACGAGTGAAAAGGATTGGGGATGTGCAAAGATTGGGGGAGGGGGGGGGGAAGGGGAGTCAGTCTACCCCACGACAGAAAGGGGAGGAGAAGGATATACTGTGGCGTTCTGTCCTGCATCTTGGTGGAACCAGTCTGTTGCTGAAGGTGCTCCTCAGGTTGACTAGTGTATCATGGAGGGTGTGAGCTGTATCGTCCAACAAGGCCAAGTTAAGACTCTACATGTTTAAGAACTTTGAAACTTGATGGATACAAGATGGTGCCTGTAAAATGGCGACTCTTGTGGACGAACTTTCTGCAATCTACTATTCTCACACTTTTGTACTTGGGTATGGTTACGCGTATATATAACAAGATTTTAAATGAATTGTATGGAAAAAAAGAAACTTGCTATACCTAGATACATGTGACAATAAAATGACATTGCATAACACGTGTGGAAAGGAACTGCAGATGCTGGTTCAAATCGGAGATAGACCCAAAGTGCTGGAGTAACACGGCGGGTCAGGCAGCATCTCTGGAGAAAAAGGATGGGTCACGTTTCGGGTCAGAACTCTTCTTCAGAAATATGACTCCGAAGAAGGGAAACGTCACGAATCTTTTTTTCCCCAGAGATACTGCCTGACCCGCTGAGTTACTCCAGCACCTTGTGTTTGCTGTTGAATAAAGTTGCCATTGATATCAAGGGTTCTAGTGTCACATCACAATACATGTTCTTGTTTTGCCTCCCCACATTTGGATCACTGTGTGATTGAAGTCACTTTCCAAAGATCACTAGGCCAAAGTAATTTTGAAACAAAGTCGATTCCCTAACCGAGCTTGGCCGAGACTGTTTTATACGCTGCTGTACCTTTGGGGCTCTGGGCTCGCTGACACGCAATGCCTCCCGGAAATAAGCGTCCACTGCATAATTGGCTTTTCGTTCTCGTTTGGGCGGTTCGATCCACTCCGTCAAACCAATCTGTTTATTACCAAAGAAAATGTTTTCATTCACATTGTACATTGAAAAATAGTACTCAATCCTCAACTTAAGTACACGCTATACAGGTTCACCATCAATTTTCCGGCACCTTTGGTTCCAGAGCCTTTCTGGATTATCCGTTTTTCCGGACCAACAGAGGTCATGGCCTCCGAGAGGAGTCCAACGGTACCGGAACAGGCCGCTAAGGGGCCGGGATACCGGCTCGCAAAGTCGGCCTCGGAAGTCGGCTATGGGAATGGATCTGGCCGGGCTGGAGTTCCAGAGAGGGGGGGGGGGGGGGATTTCAAGTGCGCTCTGGTAATTTTGTCTGGATTAAGGGAGGTGCCAGACCACCAGTTGCGAGAAAAGCGGAGGTGGACTATGTATTGTGGACATCTGCCAATGTAGGACATAGAACAAACAAAAATACAGCACGGGAACTGGCCCTTCAGCCCACGGTGTCGGTGCCAAACATGATGCCAAGACACGGAGAATGATGCCAAGAACACAACATCATACAGATTTGAGTCAAAAGCCTGGGTTCAAGTGAACTGGGGACTCAGAGATTGTAGCCATTCAACCCTGGCAGTCATTAAAAACCATGAGATAATATACACAAACAAAGAAAGCTGCAAAAGACGATATACTAAGAGCAGGCAAGAAGGATAGAGGCAGATTATTAAAGCATGTATGAAGTACTTTCTTTCCCCGGTGTTGTAAACATTAAATTAACCCAAGTGCAAACACTGAATGCTGCGCAGTCATACAAATGACAAGATCTACATTCACCCATTGTTCAAATTCAAAGGCATTAAGTAAAGACCAGTGAATCCCCTGAGATGCTGTTCACCATGAGTTGGAAAATTCCTCGTTTATAAACTAAAAAATGTGTTGCTGTGTGAAATTGCACCGCTGAATACTGGTGCGTAACATTGTAAAACTCCTCTTTTCACCAGCGTAGGAGACATTATCCCATTTATTCCAAATGAGTTAAGCCTTCTATTAAACCAAAAGCGGAATATTGTATAGACTCGAGAGAATGCAGATGCTGGAATCTCGAGTAAAACGCAAAGTGCTGGAGGAACTCTGCAGGTCAGGCAGCATCTGTGGAGGGGAATGGACAGACGACATTTTGGGTCAGGGACTTTCTTCAGACTGAAAAAGTATTTGAATATTTGCACAAGTATCCCACAAGAGCAGTTCAAAACCTGTGAGCTATAAGCGGAGACACAATAATAGTCAAGAGAGCTTAATTGTCACATGTACTGAAACAGAACAATTAAATTCTTACTTGCAACAGCATAACAGGTCTGTAAACTCAATAGATAACATAATAAAACATACCAACAAAAAGGAATGAATGGGCAGCATTTCGAGTCAGGACCCTTCCTCAGATTAAAGAAAGGTCCTGACTCAAGATTCCAGTATCTACTGTCCCGACCCAAAACAATGCCTATCCACGGTGCACAGCGGTAGAGTTGCTGTCTTACAGTGCCAGAGACCCGGGTTTGATCCTGACTACGGGTGCTGTCTGTACGGAGTTTGTGCTTCCTCCTTGTCACCGCATGGGTTTTCTCCAGGTGCTCCGGTTTCCTCCCACATCCCAAAGAAGTGCAGGTTTGTAGGTTAATTGGCTTCTGTAAATTGTCCCTCGTGTGTCGGATTGAACTTGGGTACGGGTGATCGCTGATCAGCGTGGACTCGGTGGGCTGAAGGGCCTGTTTTCACACTGCATCTCTAAATTACATTCATTCCACAGATGCTGCTTCACCCGCTAAGTTACCTCAGTACTTTGTGTTGTCCTCAAAATTCCAGCATCTGCAGTTCCTTGATTCTCCGACCTTTTAGATCAGATCTCCACACAACTCAGCGGTATGAATAGTGATCTCTCTAATTTCAAGGAACCCTTGAATTCCCGCTGTCCCTCCCTCACCCTGTCCGTCCCTCCTCCACCCTGGCCATCCCGCTAGTTTCACTGTTCATATCCCTTCGTTATCATCTCTTCAACAGCCAACAATGGACCATTGTGGGCTCCAGCTTCCCTGAATCATTGGTGCCGGCTCTGCTTTGTTCTGTGCTTCTTAGGTTTAAATGGCTTTGGTGTGAATGTAAAATTCTCCCTTGTATGTGTAGGATAGTATTAGTGTGTAGGGATTGCTAGTCAGTGCAGACTCGATGGGCTGAAGGGCCCGTTTCCGCGCTGTACCTCTAAAACGTTTTAAAATATGTATCCTTCAATCAATACAACCAGGACGTATTGAATAACCTTGATCACAGGGTTGTTTGCGGAAGTTCACTGCACGCATTTTAGCTGTCACATTCCTAGTATCAAGTGACCACATTGCAAAGGTATTTTATTGACTCTAAGGCATTTGGGAGATCCTGAGGTAGGAAAGGTCATGAATCAATTCAATTTCTTTCTTGTATTTCAATCACTTTTGCATATGCAGTTATTTTGCAATGATGAGAGGTGACAATACACCACGTTTTAAGAGATGGGAAGGGACAAAGGTCTTGTCCATTCCTACCCAAACCACCCCTTCCCCCGGTACTTTCCCCTGCAACTGCAGGAGATGCAACACCTGTCCCTTTACCTCCCCCCTTGACTCCATCCAAGGACCTAAATCAGTCTTTCTAGGTGAGGCACAAGTTCACCTGCACCTCCTCCAACCTCTCTACTGCATCCACTGTTCCAGGTGTCAACTCCTCTACATCGGCGAGACCAAGCGCAGGCTCGGCGATCGTTTCGCTGAACACCTCCGCTCAGTCCGTCTTAACCAACCTGATCTCCCGGTGGCCCAGCACTCCAACTCCCCCTCCCATTCCCAATCTGACCTTTCTGTCCTGGGTCTCCTCCATTGCCAGAGTGAGGCCCAGCGCAAATTGGAGGAACAGCACCTCATATTTCGCTTGGATCGCCCACACCCCAGCGGTATGAACATTGACTTCTCTAATTTTAGATGGCCCTTGCTTTCTCCCTCCTTCCCCTCCCCTTCTCAGTTCTCCCACAGTCCTACTGTCTCCTCCTACTTCCTTTCTTCCCACCCCCCCCGACATCAGTCTGAAGAAGGGTTTCGACCCGAAACGTCGCCTATTCCTTCTCTCCACAGATGCTGCCTCACCCGCTGAGTTTCTCCAGCATTTTTTGTCTATGTAGAATACCTAGTACAGACAATGGTTTTAAATTGGTAAAAATGGTGGAAAAATTAGATTAGTCTTAACAATGCTCCAAAAGGCAATTGTATGTATGCACCTTAAATTAAAGCAGCTTTATTCTTAAATAAAGCTCAAGCAAATACAGGTAGACTATGAAAATAAATTGCAAATCAACAGAAAACGGAAGTCAGAACTAATAAACGCACTCACCTTCTGTTTTCCTCTATAATCTTCTCCTTCAAAACTATATAAACTTTCCGTTTCCATTGTAAATGATCGCAGAGAATTCTCACCAAGATTTTGCAAGCGTTCTTTCAGTTCAGCTGTCTATAATCAAAAAAAATGAAATGTACTTGAAAAGGTAGTTAAGCACAACAAAAGGATAGATTACAAGAGAGGCAATGATGTTAAAAAAGACAAAAGAGAAAAGAAAGGTGAAAGTAATTGTGTAATGCAGAGATTTATACAACGTGTGTTGTATAAATCTCCTTGGGTGACACCGTGCCGCAGCGGTAGAGTTGCTGCCTTTACAGCGCCAGAGACCCAGGTCTCAAGAAGGGTCTCGACTTGAAACGTCACCCATTCCTTCTCTCCAGAGATGCTGCCTGTCCCGCTGAGTTATTTCGGCATTTTGTGTCTACCCACGTTCAATCCTGACTAGACCTGCATTCGTTTTCTTCCAGGAGCTCTGGATTTCTCCAGGTTTCCTCCCACACTCGTACAGTTTGTAGGCTAACTGGCTTGGTAAAATTGTAAATTGTCCCGAGTGTGTGTAGGATCGTGTTAATGTGTGGGGATCGCTTGTCGGTGCAGACTCGGTGGGCCGAAGGGCCTGTTTTCTCGCTTAATCTCCAAACTAAACGCAACTAAATGTGTGTGTGCAATGTATTAAGAATCAGGTCAAATAACACAGAAAATATGTTACACCTAAAGACAAAATGTGGCCCTTTGACCGCCCAGCTGATTAGATTGTCGTGTTTGTCAAGGTGATCTCTGGATTTGATTCCTGGTTGATGGTGGTTTGGGGGCCAACAGAACCTGGCTATTTACTTCAGTACTCTTTCATTATTGGTGGGAAACAATTATCTAGAGTTCCCGCTACTTATCAACCGACCAGTAACCCTGTGCAGATTATGACAGCATTGGGCCCAGTTGAAGAACCATCCAACCAAGGAACAGGCACATCATGTGCGTGTGTGTCCTTTTTCAGCTGCCCTGTGAGCATGTGAGGGACAAATCTCATGTTTCCATGCACTAACATCCCTCATCGTTATGACTGCATCCATCCAGTCAACAAAAAAAATCCAGTTCTATCTTTGCAATAAATGTTGTATCTTTTTGCATTACCCTGCAGGAGGCAGGCTGGCCTAGCGGTAGAGTTGCTGCCTTGCAGCGCCGGAGTCCCGGGTTCGATTCTGACTACGGGTGCTATCTGTACTGAGTTTGTACGTTCTCCCCGTGACATGCGTGGGTTTTTTCCCCGTGACCTCCGGTTTCCTCCTATACCTCAAAGAGGTACAGTTTTGTAGATTAATTGGCTTCGGTAAGTTGCAAAATTGTCCCCAGTGTGTAGGATAGTGTTAGTGTGTGGGGTGATCACTGGTCGGCACAGATTCACTGGGCCAAGGGGCCTGTTTTCGTGCTGTGACTCTAAAGTCTACATTTATAACTGCATACGTGGCATTGGAAAGAATTCTTACAATATCTGAGTGTTCCTGTATCCACGATGGTTGTGCTTTGTCAAGTTTTGTTCCTGTTATTAGAGACCATTGGAGATTAAGCTATCTTTAATCGAACTTTATCAGATTTCAAAGCTCTATCTTTGCACTAAATCCTGTACCCTTTAGTCTTTACTTGAGCACTGTGGCTTAATTGTGTTCATGCATAGACTTTCCATTGACTGGTTTACATGCAAACAAAAGCTTTTCACTGAATCTCGGTACACATGACAATATTAAACTAAACTGCCACAGCAGGCTGTGGAGGCCGAGTCAATGAATATATTTAAAGCGGAGATTGACAGATTCTTGATTAGTACGGGTGCCAGAGGTAATGGGGTGAAGGCTGGAGACTGGGATTGAGAGGGAAAGATGGATTGAGTGGCGGAGTAGACTTGGTGGGCCAAATGTCCTGATTCTGCCCCTAGAACGTATGGACGTAGAAACAAACTACAAATGTTACTGTCAATGAGTTGGACAGAAGGTCGTGAATCTGTGGAATTCTCTGCCACAGAAGGCAGTGGAGGCCATTTGTAACCGGCCTATCAGCCCATCGTATCTGTGCTAGCGAGCCATCAAATACCTATACCCAGCCTAGCCCCCTATGCCATGGCATTGCAACTGCTCAGTAGACTCGGTGGGCCGAATGGCATCAATCTGCTCCTATCGTTTATGAAAGTGGAGAAACGCACGGACTGACGATCACAAGCCGGTATTTTTGTACCTTCTTTTCTCCTCTCTCCAGGATGGTGTCAATGTCCTCGTCGGTGAGCTCACTGTCTTTGGTGGCAAACACATGGGTGGCGCCGTGCCGAATCATTTGCAGCATTTCATCCTTGCCCATTTTGTTGGCCTGTTGATCAATTAACCTCCCTGGGGGGGGGGGGAAGAAAACGACAAAACAATGCGGCGTCAAAAGCTCAAGTGATACTGCGGAACGGGAACAAAATAAGACCCTTCTCCAGAAACAAAGTCAGATGCTGTGCTGATTCTGTTATTGATTACATAATAATTGACTGAAATTAGTAAAAAAAATAAAACCAAAACAAAACAAATCTGCATCCCTGCCGTGAGCTAATTCATGAAGGAAGTAACAGGATAATAATAATAATAATAAATTTTATTTATGGGCGCCTTTCAAGAGTCTCAAGGACACCTGCTGTGAACTCATTTGTCACAATGCATTTTGTTCCCCCTTCTTCCAGCCAGTGCTTCATCTATCTCATGAGGTCAGTAAGTCATAAGTGATAGGAGTACAATTAGGCCATTCAGCCTATTAATTCTACTCCGCCATTCAATCATGTCTGATCTATCTCTTCCCCCTAACCCCATTCTCCTGCCTTCTCCCCATAACCTCTGACACCTGTACTAATCACAAATCTATTTATCTCTGCCTTAAAAATATTCATTGACTTGGCCTCCACGGCCTTCTGTGGCAGAGAATTCCACAGATTCACCACCCTCTGGTTAACTAAGTTCCTTCTCGTCTCCTTCCTAAAGGAATGCCCTTTAATTCTGAGGCTGTGACCTCTAGTCCTAGACTCTCCCATTAGTGGAAACATCTCTTCCGTCAGCAGAAATGCAGGGTAGTATCTGGTTTCACCAGCAGGAGTAACCCTCAGCCACGTCACCAGGAAGACTATTCCTGTCTCAGCAGGAAATATTACTGATTTTCACCCAGAGAGTTGTGAATCTGTGATAGACAAAAATGCTGGAGAAACTCAGCGGGTTAGGCAGCATCTATGGAGCAAAGGAATCTGTGGAATTCTCTGCAACTCACTGGATGTTTTCAAGAGAGAGTTAGATTTAGCCCTTAGGGCTAAAGGCATCAAGCGATATAGGGAAAAAGCAGGAACGGGGTACTGATTTTAGATGATCAGCCATGATCATATTGAATTGTGGTGCTGGCTCGACGGGCTGAATGGCCTACGCCTGCATATATTTTACTGTTTCTATGACTCTATTCCCATTGAAGATAGACACAAAATACTGGAGTAACTCAGCAGGACAGGCACCATCACTGGAGAGAAGGAACGGGTAACGTTCCGGGTTGAGACCCTTCTTCAGACTGAGGAATTCTGATTCCCATTGAATTCTGATCCAGTTTTCATTCGATGGAACACTATGTCAAGCAAGAGTCACTGGCAGGAATCGTCTCGATTCCTTCCTCCACTGTAACGTCGCACATGGTTGGAGGATTAGGTTTAGAAGGTTGTCCCTTTAGGTAGGAGGTTTAAATGGATGAGGGGGCACCTCATTGAAACTTACCAAGTGGTGAAAGGACCAGAGGTCATAGCCTCAGAATAAAAGGACGTACCTTCAGAAAGGAGATGAGGAGGAATTTCTTCAGTCAGAGGGTGGTGAATCGCTGGAAGCCAATTCAATGGATATTTTTGAGGTGGAGATTGGCAGATTCTTCATTAGTACGGGCATCAGGGGTTAACGGGAGAAGGCAGGAGAATGGGGCCGAGAGGAAAAGATACATCAGCCATGATTGAATGGCAGAGTAGACTTGATGGGCCTTATGAACTTGTGGAGGTAGTGGGGAGTTGAAAGGAAAAATACCATCCCAGCTACCATGGCTGAGAACAACGGCTTAATGTTGTTAAGCTGGAAAGGGTACAGTGAAGGTGTTGCCAGGACTCACAGGCTGGAGCTATGAGAGGTTGAGCAGGCTAGGACTTTATCACTTGGAGTGCAGGAGGATGAGAGGTTATCTTATAGAGGTGCATAAAATCATGATGTGAATAGATAGGGTAAATGCACAGAGTATTTTACCCAGAGTGGGAGAAATCAAGAACCAGAGGCCATAGGTTTAAGGTGAGGAGGGAATGATTTAATAGGAACCTAAGCCAAAGTGCCTGTTTTCACACTGTATGACTCTATCACTCTGAGCGGGTCAGGCAGTATCTGTAGAGGAGATGGATATTTGGGGTCAGGACCGTTCTTCAGTTCGGATCCTGACACGAAACGTCACCAATCTGTTTCCTCCAAATAAAGTGCCTGCCCTGCTGAGTTACTCCAGCACTTTGTGTTTTATTCAAGGTACCGGCATCTGTAATTCCTTGTGTCTCTGACTTAAAACTGGCTAGCTACAGCAGATTGGGAACATCTCCACTACATCCCCAAAACTAACAGTGGCGCAGAGGTAGAGTTGCTGCTTACGGCGTCAAACACCCGGGTTCGATCCTGACCACGGGTGCTGTCCGTATGGAGTTTGTACGTTCTCCCCGTGACCTGTCTGAGTTTTCTCCAGGAGCTCCAGTTTCCTCACAAACTCCAAAGACGTACAGGTTTGTAGGTTAATTGGCGGTAAAATTGTAAATTGTCCTTGGTGAGTGAGCGTCGAGTTGTGTTACTGTACAGGAATCGCTGGTCGGCGCAGACTCGGTGGGCCGAAGGGCCTGTTTCCGCGTTGTATCCCTAAAACAGTCCCCTCGGCCCACCTAGCCCACACTGGCCAGCGTAAAAATTGGTAAAATTCTAAATTGTCCCTAGTGTGCGTAGGGTAGCATTTAGTGTGCGGGAATCGCTGGTCGGTATAGGCTCAGTGGGCCGAAGGGCCTGTATTCCGCCCTGTCTCTCAAACCTACACTAAACTAAACTAGTGTGTGTAGGATAGTGTTGGTGTGCGCGGATCGCTGGTTGGCACAGACTCGGTGGGCCGAAGAGCCTGTTTCCGTGCTGTGCCTCTGAACTAAACTACACTGCACTAGAGGTTCTCTTTTCTACCCAGGTACCTGTGATCACTCAATCCTGTGGATTCATTTTCATCTGTCCAAGCCTTTAATATTGACCCTGTTACACACTGCAGGGGAACACCACTGTGCACCGAAAATTGACTCCTTTCAAAATCTCAGAACCAAATATTGTCTCTGTGCTGTCACACCTTTTCTTGTCACCCCTTCTCCGGTTTCAGTTTTGCCAACAAGCCCGATAATGCCCATGTTATCCAAAGACCTTTGAAAGTCCCTGTGAACATCAAGTGTAGGGACCTCATCCACCCTCTGTGACATCATCAATTTAATCAAACGTGATTGCTAATAAATCAGATGGCATCCATTTCAAAATGTGATCAAACATGGCTGTAAAAATACTAGAAGAACTCAGCAGCTGTGGTCTATGATCTTCAAGCATTCTGTTTTCCTCCTACATTTGGTTCCTCCAGATTCTTGATTAGTACGGGTGTCAGGTGTTGAAACAGAAAATAGGTGCAGGAGGAGGCCATTCGGCCCTTCGACGCAGCACCGCCATTCATTGTGATCATGGCTGATCGTCCCCAATCAATAACCCGTGCCTGCCTTCTCCCCATATCCCTTGACTCCACTATCTCCTAGAGCTCTATCTAACTCTCTCTTAAATCCGTTACAGGGTTACGGGGAGAAGGCAGGAGAAATGGGTTGCGAGGGAAACTCAGCCATGATTGAACGGCGGAGTAGACTCGATGGGCCGAATGGCCTAATTCTTTTCCGAGAAGCTATGTACTTAGTCTACCATCTGTGGCCTGCGTTATCTTCTCAAATGTGGCATTGTCTGGCGTTAACTTCCACTCTGGCACCCACAGGAAAAAAAAGTAAAATTGATCATAGAACATAGGAACAATGAGCCGAACATGATGTCAAGTTAAACTGATCTCATCTGCCTTTATATGATTGATATTCCTCCATTCCCTACACTTCCATGTGCCTATCTAAAAGCCTCTTAAACACCACTATCGTATCTGCCTCCAACCACCACCCCGGGCCATCACCACTCTCTGTGCACAATAAAACTTGCCCTGTACATCTCCATTAACCAGGACATTCCCACCCTGGGAAAAAGGTTCTGACTGTCTACCCTATCTATGCCTTGATCCCTTCTATCAAGTCTCTCCTCAACCTCTGACATTCCAGATAAAATAATCCAAGTTGATCTAATCTCTCCCTGTAGCTGAAACCCACTGATCCAGGCAGCATTCTGGTAAACCTCTACCGCACCTTCTCGAAAGCCTCCGCATCTTTCCTGTAATGGGGCAACCAGACCCGCAGACAATACTTCATGTTTCCTTTTTGCTTTACCGATTTCTGGGGAAACGTTTCTCAAGACAGAACAGTTCATAAGTTCATCGGAGTAGAATTAGGCCATTTGGCCCATCGAGTCCACTCTGCCATTCAATCGTGGCTGATCTTTCTTTCCCTCTCAACCCGATTCTCCGGCCTTCTCCCCATAACCCGACACCCGTAATAATTGGGATGTTGGTGGGTCGAATGAAATTTCCCCAAAGCAAAGATGCCTTCAAACCTTGCTGAATAACGATAGAGTCAAGTCGCAACTTCATCTCAGCCCTTTCCACAATCCGCTCTTCCACTGTGTTATC